>NC_084970.1:36793848-36817461 GCF_963691925.1 Scomber scombrus | reverse complement strand
GCCTGTGGCTCACTGCTCCAGTCTAATGAGCCATCTGGGCCTGGCGATGTACTTTGGCACTAAAGTCTCACATGTCCTAGTAGGGGTGACACTTGCGCACATGGCTGCAAACTCAATAAAAAGCATGCTGGGTGAAACGGGGTTAATAATGCTCCTACAGCAACATGCCTGCAGTGCAGCTTTGGTAACAAATGAGTAAAACTGTGATGTGTTGTGATATGACCTGACAGACACACCAGCATGTCTGAGTTGTTTACCTCTTTGCACCTGATGTATGCAAATTGGCAAATGTGTTTTATATGTTTTGGGGCTATAAATATCTCAGATATCCTGATCACAAGTAAACATCCATAAATGAGTTTTAAAGTCAACTCATTACTGCAGATGTTACCGTCTTATAATCAGGTTTAGTCTTCTTCAGTGTCACAGTAACTCAGTGACAGTTGTCTTTACATTTATGGTCAAACAGGAAGTGATAATAGATGAATCCTTCAAAAAATACAATATTATATTCAATAAATGAGTCCTTCAGCAACTCTGGCAAAGTAGTTTATTAGCTTTCCTGCAGCCGACTGAAGCCAAACAACCAACATGGAGTTAATATTATCACATCACAATCCTTAAGTTCGAATATATCCAGCAGCCAATATATCCATAGTGTACAAAGTTGTTCCAGTAGAGCCCCAGAATATGAATATGCAGAATATAAACTCTTTAGTTTTTCATGAGAGTGAACGTCAATAACCTCGGCAACATGTGCTGATGTCATCTCCTCAGCAAAGTAAGAAGACAAAGTTATCAGGGCTGCTGAAACCTGAGCTTTGTCTCACAGGCAGCATATTTACATAGGTTCACGGTTTTAGACCTTTGACCATATTTAACATTGACAAACATCATAAACTTATGTGATTATATGTACAGTTGAAACACAAATGATTTGGTGTGTAGTTGCTCTGTAAGAATAGCTATAAAAACCTGCCTTAACCAGTATTTTATCAGGAAAAACATCCTTCATAATTCTCCCCAAACCTCAATAAATCACTCATTTCTTTTAAACTTCCTTGTCAGTTTTCACAGTCACTAAATCATCAACTATATGTAAGAAAACTGTTCCTGCTTCTGTCTTTTATTTACTTTCCTCTTTTAAAATTGGCAGCACAACACATCAGAAAAATAATGATTATTAGATGTGAATGGACTCTTTCAGTGTCCGTGATATTATGTGAAAGCAGTTTTAGTCCAAGAAACAGCCACAGAGTAAGAAGTTGAGACTAAGATCCCTGAGCTATGAGACCAACCTGAGGGGACAACTGTATTAAAAGCTGAACTCTAGTCAGTGTTTGGTAATCTGACGTAGTTTCATCTCTCTTTGGATCATCTCAGTTTCTCAAAGCACTTCATAATGAGGGAGGAAAGGGTTACAGGGTGGTAATCATTGAGGTAGGGGGGTCTAGAGATTATTGGGACAAAGACAAAGGTGGACTTATTTAGGCATGAGGGAACCAAGGACTGGGCGAGGGGTTTTGAATATCATGGTGAGTATGGGGGACAAGCTGGTCTGGACTTCAGCACAACGTCTGAGCATCACAAAGCTTGCAAAAATAATAAACATTTAAAAACTGTAATCCATGGAGCAGGAACTGGAGCAGAGAGAAGTTAATAAGTGATGTAGCTATCATACGAAATGTTGAAGTTTAAGGTTTAAGGTCCATTTGTTCACGGAAACCAGTTTTGTAGCTTGTTTATTGTTCTGAAACGCAGTGTACATGCAGGAAATAACCTCAACCCTTACCTGTATATAAAGATGCTGCAGGTGGATGTCAGAGGCAGAGAACCTGGAGACAGAGGTGAGTTTGGAGCATCATGGCTTCCACACAGGTGCTCCTTCTTCAGCTGCTGCTGGTCTCGCTGGCGTCTGCGTCTCATTACTTCGGGGCGACCACAACCTTCACCTACAAAGGAAGAAACCCTGATGGAACATTTAAGGTGAGAAATGTAACTTTTAATAACATGCAACATTACATCATGTTTTACATGATTATGTGACAGAACGTCTTCATATACAGTGAATCATTTATCTCTATTACAATGATGGTTGAGTGTCTGATTATTGTCAAAGTTCACCACCTAAATTGCATATATATAAATATGTACACACACACACACACACACACACACACACACACACACACACACACACACACACACACACACATATATATATATACATATATGACGTGATTGATGTGATGTGATGGCTTTCTATAACTAAATTGTACTCTTAAGTTTTTTTAAGTTTCTTTAACCCTCCTGTTGTCCTCGAGTCAAGGAAGGAAGGAAGGGATGAAGAAGGATCGAAGGAAAGATGGAAGGCAGGAAGGCAGGAAGGAAGGAAGGAAGGAAGGAAAGAAAGATGGAAGGAAGGAGAGAGGAAGGAGGGAGGAAGGAAAGGAGGAGGGAGGAAGGAAGAAGGAAAGGAAGGAAGGACAGTGGAAAGAATGAAAGGAAGGAAAGTTAGAGGGAAGAAGGGAGGAAGGAAGGAAAGAAGGACAGAGGAAGGGAGGAAGGTAGGGGGAGGAAAGAAAGAGAGAAGGAGGGAAGGAAGAAAGAAGGAAGGGGGAAGGAAGGAGGGAAGGAAGTAGGGAGGGAGGAAAGAAGGAAGGGAGGAACAGAGGATGGAAAGGAAGGAAGGAAGGAAGGAAGGAAGGAAGGAAGGTAGGAAGGAAGGAAAGAAAGAGAGAAGGAGGGAGGAAGGACAGACGGAAGGAAAGGGTCAATTTGACCCGGGAGGACAACACAAAGGTTAAGTAGAGTGAGAAGTGCTATATAAAGTTATTTATTTATTTTAACTTTACTGTGGCTTTATTAAAAAAAAAAAAATCACCATTTTTGAAACCACAAAATGTCCCCTTCACACTGATACTGCTTATGTATGTGATATATTAACTTCTCTTGATGTTAAAAAGAAAAACCTTCATAAAATTACATTAAAGGTATTTTTTGTTAGTGTCAGCAAGTACAACCAAATGAGAACACTGAGTCCCCCGAACTATTAAGTTTGAAAGAGACCTAAAACTGATTCTGGAGCACCATCGTAGCCAAGTGGTTACAGTGCAGACCATACACCCGTAATGTCCCTGGTTCAAGTCCAGCAAGTCATCTTTGTTGCATGTCATACCTGTTTCTCTCTCCCCTTGTTTCCTGTCGGCCTCTCTGCCACCAACTGTCCATTAAAGGCAAAAAAACATCCAAAATGTAATAATTTCAAATTCACGAGTGCTATAACTGGCGTTGGTGTGTTTCCACAGGTGGACTTTCAGAACAGGGACACTTTTGACGGCTGTCAGTATTCCCATCAGTGGAGCTGTTACAACGGCGACTGTGGCACAGATGTGGAGTACCATAGAGGCGTACTCGACAGGAGCACGAACGCACCACGATATAACAACCAATGGTGTGAAACTGAAACTGTGTTGACAAAACATGTTCCCAGTGATAAACCTTTCGAAATGAGGTATGTTATGTATTTTACTCATGCTAAAACTCCTCTAGTTGCACATATATATTTTGTGGCTCTGCTTGGTTATTAGATTCAGTTCTTTAAGGGGGTTGTTTGTACACCTACCAGGGCAAACAGCTGCTGTTGGATCCCAGCACATAATGATGTCTATTGGAGACTATTGACTCATGTGGATTTGGGAACAAGATCTGACACCGGAGAGCCGAACAGATCACCAGATGTTGCCATTCTGCCTTTTCTACGGTAAGTTTCTTGCAATTAGTGTGAAACAGTATCATCCAATCATCAGAAACTGTGTGGGGAATTTGAACTTCTTTGGCACCCGCAGACACTCTGGTGGTTAAAAGGCCATGCAAGCCCAAAAACACTGAAGTGAGCGGGCTGAAAGCATCATAGCCGTCACACATTTTCACCCAAACTGTTTCTGGTGTCTGTAAACAAAAAACACACGCCATCAGAGTAAACTACAAACACATTGAATGTTAAGGGTGCTCTCACTTATTTTGACCACCTGTAAGTGGCGGAAAAAAACAAAAAAGCTATTTGCCCGTTGGGAAAAGCCACACTCGTCACAATTTTTTTTTTTTTTTTTTTTTTTTACAATTTCCTTACAATTTCCTTACCTGAACAAAAAAGTAAACTACAGTAATGTTCTTCTCTTTTTATAATGTATTTCAGTAAAAGTGTTCCTGTGATTCTGCACCTATCACTACCAGCATGTTGCTTTATACTGTTTTTCTCATTATGCACATTGTATTTCACTGTTTTTCATTTGTAGCTATATAGGCGTGCAGGTTGATTTGATCCTTTGGTTTAAAATTAATAATTTGTCTCTAACTTGTGTTAATGTGCTTATTCAAGAGTTCCTGAGAACTGCCCACGGTCATACAGGCTGATGGCCTTCGATCCTGATGGTGACACAGTCAGATGCAGATATGGAAATACGGTAGATTCAGAGTGTAGCGCATGCTACCAACCTTCAGGCTTCTTCTTAGATGAGGTTAGTTAAAACATTTATTGTACATTGTTCAGCAACAGACTGGAAGTTTGCCTCAGTAAACTTGTAAATGTTCATTTTTAGGACTCGTGCACATTACACTACCGTTACGCCAACGCCGACCCCAGTGTTTATGGATTTGAGTTGGTGGTGGAAGACTTCCCACGATACCCCATCACGCTGAGTTACTCAGACGGATCATTTTCCTCCAAGTCTCCACTGACTGTGGAGAGAAACAGGCAAACCTCCACCCCAGATCCATGGACCACCATGTCTGCAGCTACCACAATTAGCCAATGGTGGTATTGGGGGCAGTCTACTCCAACAACACCAAATACCCCACCACATGCCACCACTCCTCCCCTGAGCAAACTACCTTTGCAGTTCTCTTTTCTGGGTAAGTCAGGTTTTACTCCTCGTTGAGACACTCATGCATGTTAGAGCTCTGGCAACGTCTTAATATGTGATATTTACACAGAGCCATAGCAAGGATTTTAAATACAGTGAAGTCTCCCCTGCACTAGAAAGTTTGACCAGAAAAAGGTTTACATTTTTTGACACTATAAACTATATATAAAAATTCCTTTTACTTTGATTTGTGAAATTGGTGGAGTTCACCTTTAAGAGCAGCCAAAACAAACACATTCTGGGAAGAAATACAGTGGACATGACCTCAGTGTCCTTACCTTTGACAGCTACTGAAAGACACTTCCTGTGACATCATTGGATGCCTACGTTTGGCCATAGTGCTTAAAGCTCAGATTTCTTTCTGCTCAGAACATGTTGCACAATTTAAATTGATCTCATTTTGATCCCCAGTGGACCCACCTGCTCCCTCATGTCAGGAAGGAGAGTATTTGCCAATGTTTGTGAATCCAACACCCCAACATGGAGATCACATCCATGCAGAGGTCAACAAAGAAGTGGAGATCAGAGTGAAAGCACGAGCTACATTCTCCACGTAAGTGAGAACCAAAGTGGCAACAACACATACTAATCAATTGAAGAGATAACATCAGTATCACGAGGAAATCTGTTTTTTTTATTTGTTTTTATACAGACTACATGACATCATCATGAGTGGGCCGACGAACATCAGCAAGCACAGGAGCACGCATGACGAGTTCGTCATTAGGTGGACGGCTGTTCCAGATGACTTGGGAGAGCATTATGCAATCTGCTTTGCTGTTGAATCATTCACAGGGTGAGCCTTGGGTTCATTGCTTTTATGCTTGCATTAGTATGTGTGTATAACATTGTGTTTTAACTGTTTTACATGTTTTGCAGGTCTTTTGTAACCGCCTCTCAAAGCACAACCCATCACAGTCACCATTACCATCCCACCCCATCTTCACAGTAAGTAACCTTTCTTTGTGTTTTCTGTTTTGTAAAGTACATCTCTAATTAATAAGGCAAAATGCATTTCTCATGTTGTGACTGTGAGATGAAAATTGAAAAATTATGATTATAATAAAAGATGGAACTTATCAAGCTGCCAAGATTTAAAATAATTAAAATGTAAACTAAAAAAGAAGTAAATACTGTGTGTATCAAATGTTATAGCATCTGCATTTTCAGTGTTTCTAATTTTCAAGACTTTATAATTTTAAGAATAATTAGCTTTTCAACAGTTTTCCAACTTTAGTTAACTTAGTTACCTAAAATATACACTTTTGTAAGTTAATCTGCAATTAGGAGACAAAAAGTAACAATGAAAAATCAGCCTAATTGACTTACTGACATGCGTTAGTCCTCCCAGTCAAACTGTTTAATCAATGTTCACCAATGCTTTTCAGGTCAGGCATCTATCAATCTGAGATGAGGTGTGTTGTGGTCGACGTTACGAAGGAGCAAGGTCAGTTACACTCAACACTCATGAAGTAACTCACAAAACACTGATGTGGTTGAATATATATTGTGACAGTATATGGTGACATTACCGTCAATGCAATGGTCAACAGTATCGTCACAGAGGAAGAAACAAAGAATGCCATGACAGCACATGATGACACAGCCTCTAAGGTATAGCAACAGAAAGCATAAAGAAAACATATACATAGTGAATAAACTGAATTTATAACGGAGTGTTTTGTTAATTTTCTTTCATACTACTTAAAGCTGCATTGAGAAAAACACTAGACTCAGAGGATTGAAAATCTTGTGCTTGATGCACCTTATGATTTATAGTGTCTCCAGTGCAAAAACGTACTTTAATTTGTAGATTGGTGCAAAGACAACTTTTTAGAGTTAAATGCATCCAAAAATAAAGAAATGTTGATTGATTTTAGACATGACAAGAAGGCTTTCACTGAAAGTGTCATAGATGGAGAGAAGATTGAAACTGTCAGCGCCTACAAATATCTTGGCACTGTTTTTGACAACCAGCTTAAATGGGATGCAAATACCGAAGTGTTGGTCAAACGTGGACAGCAGAGGATTCATCTCCTTCGGATGTTGAATTCCTTTTCTGTCAGTCCGGTGATTCTCTGTCGTTTTTATCAGTCATTCATTGAAAGCTGTTTAACTTACTCTTTTATCTGCTGGTTTAATAATCTGTAACTCAAGGACAGAAATAGTCTCAACAATATCGTGAGAACCTGCTCCAAGATCATCGGACTTAAGCAGAGAGACCTAGGTTCCTTATGGGAATTACAGGTCATGAGGAAGTCACACAATATTTTGAGTACTTCCGGGCAAATCTTAAGAAATGAATTTTCATTATTGCCTTCAGGGCGTCTCTATGCCCAAACCCGCATGTAAGGGTAACCGTTTTTCCAAGTCCTTTATCCACTCTGCTGTCCGACTGCTGAACAAATCTATATGAGGTTCAGTTGTATCTGTATTTTCACTGTGCAGTTGGATACTGTAGTGCATTTATTAAAATCTTTTTGAGCTTGTATATGCTACCTCTCAATGAACTATTCATTGGACTTGGGCCTGCTGACTTTGCACACTGATTTTTCACTTTTGCACACAGCTGCCAACTCTTCTTCTTCTTTCTTCTGTTTTTTTATCTTGTTATTTATGTGTACGAGTATGTTGTGGTGTGAGCTGTCAAATGAATTGCCCTTAAAGGGATTGATAAAGTTGTCTTGAATCTTGAAGCTAATATGAAGCTTCAGCCGTTTGACTTGAGTCAAATCAAGTAGACATCTTTCAACGTTAGCCTTTTTAGTACCAAAGTCTTTTTGTTACTATATTTCAACCACAGCTCAACAGGGAAACACTATGAGGGAATTTGATGCTAAAAAGACTATAAATGTGTCAGATATCACTTGATATGACTAACTCACACTGATGAAGCCTCATATAAGCTTCACATCAACTTTTAAACGACTGGGTGGAAAAATTTGGTTTAAACAATATTTCCCTTGTTCTAGTTAAATCCAATGTGATCTGCAGTGAGTCCACAATGACAGTAGAGGTCGAGAAATCATCACTGTCTGGACTCCATGAGGATCACCTGCAGCTCAGTGATCCCACCAACACCGCCTGCAGCCTCAAACGCCACTCAAACAGCACACACGTCATCGCTGTCATCCCCCTCAACGCCTGCGGCACTCAACTCGAGGTAAAGAAGGGTCTTCGGTTTCATTACCTGCTGTTTGTAATTACTGGTGCTGCTTTGAGGATTGAATAAATAACCTTTCGCTCTGCAGGAGGATGATGACAACCTCATTTTCAAGAATGAAATCACCACGGTTGACGACCACAGCGACCTGATCACCAGGAAACATCTGCTGGAAGTGGAGTTCTACTGCCAGTACCCCAAACGGGGAAATGTGACACTGGGCTTCACTGCACACAGGAAGAGTGTCACAGTGTGGGAGAAGGGCTTCGGCACGTTCACCTACCAGTTTGAGTTCTTCCATACCAATCATTTCCGAACCATGATGGATCCAAACTCATACCCTCTGGAGTATGATGTAGGGAGCAGGATCTACATAGACATCGAGGCCTCCTCTTCAATCAACAACACTGAACTGTTTGTGGAGTCCTGCTGGGCTGCACCATATGATAACCCCAACTACCGGCCAACATACCCCATCATTGAAAATGGGTAAGCATGAGAAAACGCCCTCTAGTGGTGGCAGGGGGAAATTACAGGCTCTTTATGATAAGTTTGTACTGTCGTGGAACTTGTCATACAACGTGACATCTGCTCATCTCAACAAGTAAAGAACAAACCTAATCTATTATAGTTTCTGAAGTAAGAAAGAAATCATCTGTGATAGGTCATCCATGTCAGCCTATATCACTACAGCCAATGGCAAATAGCTACATAGAAATACATTTGCAGTGTGTCAAATATCCCCCAGACATTGGAAAGTGGGGTCTTAAGCTATAAATGATCTACTGGCACTTTATCACATCCTACTCTTTCCAAGACTTCAAGCCTTTACCTGATTAGGGCATAGGTGAGAAACCTGGTAACCACCAGACCAATTAATGTAGTAATGTGTAGAGCATTCCTCAGGACACACAGACCTATGGCGCTTTTCTACTATACAGTTCTAGCACGACTCAACTCTACTCGTTTTTTTGGGGGTTTCCACTAGGGATAGTACCTGGTACCTGGTACTTTTTTAGTATCTGCTCTGCCGAGGTTCCAAGCGAGCCGAGCCGATACTAAATGTGACGTCAACAGACTGCCGGCCTCTGATTGGTCAGAGAGTCACTGGAAGAGTCATGAGCCGTCCCACACAAGAATCAAACCCGGCATTTTTAAATACCGGCAACAGCGTTACAGCGGTTCGTTTCTCTTCTCTTGCTTTGTGTGAGACAGAAAGCCTCATACAGCAGCAAGTACACCATCGCCTCCATGTCCTCCATTGTTTATGTGTTTTGTGTCGTGTATAAAACGAAGTCACAGCAGTTTCGCGGAGACGTGCTATGACGACCCCGCCCACGTTAAGTAGGTACTTTTTTGTAATGGAATGGTTCCTGGAACCGTACCGAGCCGAGTCGAGCCCAGTCGAGTCGTGCTGGAGCTGTGTAGTGGAAAAGCGCCATTACAGAGTCAAAGCAGTGGTCATACATCAACACAACCCAAAACTCAGAACTTCTATCTTATCCAGATGTGGACAAAAGCATGAAAGAAGCAATAAACTTCCTAACAATAGCAAAGAGCACATTCCACAAAACAGCACAATTACAAGACCAAAACAGTGTACAATCATTAGACAACCTTAGAGGTCTAACTATGTGACATGAACACGTTTTAATCATGTTTCTTTTCCTTATCCTATTAGCAAATTACACAGATTCTTTTTACGCTTCGTCAACGCTGGTCCCCATAGAGCAAACACCAATTGCCCCCATGCTAACTTGAAAAAATGAATGAGTTAATCATTTAATATGTTTATTTTCTGGTCCTTTACATGACCCATCCCTCATCAAATTATTGAGCCACATTAACCAACAACAAACCAAACATCCCAGCTTGTTAACACACTATCACCCTCATCTAACAGCACAATACATCAAACATTAATATAAACCTCCCACAATGAAAATACAGCAAATACAAACACATCATACAACTCAATACAGAAATCCAAACAAAACAAAATCTGCATATGCATCCATTAGTGCCAATCACTGTATATTTGAACCAGTTCATAAACCAATAGTCTGAAATCTATGTAGAATAGAGTAGGAGGAATGTATTTGTCATTTGTTATTTTTCTCCTCCTGTCCCACACAAAAACATCAAAAAGGTTTCAATCAAAGCTCCATTTTCATTTCATCGTGTATGATGGTATAGAATGAAATTTCGTTCTCCACTTCATTCAGATCACAACATTCACAGATCCTTTTGTCTTCAATCACTCCTCTGGATCGTCCAGTTTCAATAATTGTAAAATGGATACGACTAGATCCTTTTCTCTCCTTCCTAACTCCTTTTTGTTCATTTTCGGTCCTGCACCCAGGCATTGGTGAAATGTCCGTGGGCTTTAAGGATTTGTAGTTTCTGAATTGTTGACAGGAATAAGCACTTATACAGTAAACAAGATAGTTTGTGATATCTGAGTTCGTCATTGGTGGCAGGTGTTGCGTATCACCACAAACATACACGCTACTGACAAAGGCCGATATACCTCATCTGATATCTTAATTTTGGCTTTTGGCAGATTTCGTCCACCCTTTTTTTGTCTGCGTTTGGTCCAGACTTGGTATTTATACTCCTCCACCTCCACATTTACTTTTTGGAAGTCTTTTTGGAGTGCCTTCATCATTTAAAGTGTTAACTGTAAAAAGAAAAAAATACACACAAACACACACGTTGGTAAACACACCCAATAGCATAAGCTACTAATATTCTGTCCATATATGAGCATCCATCATAAGGCTTGGAGTCACAGAGACAATGTTTCATGTCTCTTTTTGTTGCTTTGACCAGGTGTGAAGTGGACGAGACTGTTGAAATCTATTCTCCTGACCATCCGACACAATTCAAGTTCAGCATGGAGGCATTCAAGTTCATCGGACTGCATGACCAGGTGACGAATGAAGTATTTAGTTAGACTGGAGGAAATTACTGTGAAAAGTTTTGTTGATATCTCTAAAGGCTTAGAAGTGATAGTGAGTTTGGGTCCTGTGCTTATTTACTCTTTTGCTGAGTTAGATGAGAGGATCAGTACCACAGTAAAGCTCTAAAGCTCGTAAATTAACATTGATGGACATGTTGTTTTTTAATCCATTCAAACACAGAAGTATTAAAACTGCAGTTAGAGTTTTACAGGGGATTATTATTAGTAGTATTTGCTAGCTGGGTGCTTTGATCTACTAAACTTTACATTACTCCATGTTGTTTTTTGTGCAGAAACGAGTGAGATAAAATGTGTTAACTGGTATTTGTTCACTTGGAGAAACATCAGTCTATCTGCTGAGATAATGACATCATGCCCTTTTATACTCAGGTGTACATCAGCTGTTCAGTCCTGATGTGTGAAGCAGGGAACCCCAACACCAGGTGCTCACAGGGATGCATCAACTCCACACGGTCGGGCGGTCACCACCATCACCATCGCAAGAGAGAGGCTGTCATCCAGAGTGCAAGCCACTTTGTTTCCCAGGGTCCACTGCGCCTCAGGAGATCAGCAGAAGGCCTTCTAAACCCAGGTATGAGTACATGAAACAGGAAGAGTACACCTGCCTTATTTGTCTGTCTTGATTTCAAATTGTTTCTCTTTCTTCCAGACCAGACCAACCTGAATCTGAACCTGAACCTGGTCTTCATTGCTGGATGTCTTCTAGCAGCAGTTGGTATGATCAGTGCGGTGGTCATGTACAAAGCCAAAATGTCAAAAGTCAAATACGAACCTTTGCCTGCATTTGAAACCTAGGACAGTAGCGTGTATATACCAGTCCTATAGTCATTATATCTGAATTTATAAATCACTTTTGATCATGTTGTAACTGTGTAATTGACATAATATGTAGATGTCTGCCAGTCCACTAGGTGGCGTTGGCTAGAGTTATTACCTGTTGGGGGAGTCCGACATAGGATAGAAGAAGTATAGTTTATACTGAAGACTGTGAAGTAATGTGGTGACTGAGAGAGATTATAATGTGTTCGTCAAGAATAAAATAACCCCCCATTGTTCAGCAAGAATCCTCCCGTTGAGTTACTTCTCTTCTGCTATCAGATTTCGGGTGTTCATGTATCAAAAATATCATGTGAGCTGATATAATCAGGTTCACATTTGTTAAAGTTTGTCTTGAAACAATACTGACTTGTTGATATACATTAAAAGAGTGTTTTGTCACTGCCATTGCTTTCCTTCTTCATTCTTCCTGAGGTGAGGTTCTGTATATAATCATTTAAAAAAAAGGCAAAACAACAGTATGAGTTTGAAATAACCAGAAGAAGTAATTTTTACTTTCATTCAGACTCAGAAACAAAAGTGTTTATTTCAAAAGCAGTAGAGGGCTGATGGAGGTTGCGCCCAAGTAGTCGTCATCCGAAAATGTTCATAACTAGATGAGGCGGGTTAACCTGCTGGCAAAAGGGAAGTAGGGAACTCTTATTTTGAAGGCCCACTCTTTTGAAGAACTCATCCTTTGTCGCGCAATATAAAAAACGGTGAATTCACACAAAAAAATCGGCCAGTAACTCTTTTTATTTCCAAAGAGATTAAATCATATTTTGACTTTTATATCTTTTGTTCTTCCCTTTTACTATTTCTGTAGTTGTATGTAAAAAATAAAAAATGTGTGTGCAGGAAATTGGTTGTAATGTTCAACCTTTAACTCCTTTAACCTTTGTGTCGTCCTCCCGGGTCGAATTGACCCCGTCTGTTTTGACTGTTCCTTCTTTCCTCCCTTCCTTCCTTCCTTCCTTCCGTCTGTCCTTCCTCCCTCCTTCTCTCTTTCTTTTCCTTCCTCTCTCTTTCCTCCCTTCCTTCCTTCTTCCTTCCTTCCTTCCTTCCTTCCTTTCGTTCCTCCCTTCTTTCTCCCTCCCTCCTTCTTTCTTTCCTCCCCCTTCCCTCCTTCTTTCCTCTGTCCTTCTTTCCTTCCTTCCTTCCTTCCGTCTGTCCTTCCTCCCTCCTTCTCTCTTTCTTTCCTTCCTCTCTCTTTCCTTCCTTCCTTCCTTCCTTCCTTCCTTTCGTTCCTCCCTTCCTTCTTTCCTCCCTCCCTCCTTCTTTCTTTCCTCCCCCTTCCCTTCCTTCTTTCCTCTGTCCTTCTTTCCTTCCTTCCACTTTTCCTTTCTCCCTCCCCCTTTCCCCCCCTCCCTCCTTCCTTTTTTCCTCCTTGTTCCTTCCTTATTTTCCTTCCTCCATTCCTTCCTTCTTTCCTTCCTTTTTCCTTCCTTCTTCCTTCCTTCCTCCCTCCCTCCTTCACTCTCTCCCCTTTCCTTCCTTCCTCCTCCCTCCTTTCCTTTCTTCCTCCTCCCTTCCTCCCTCCTTTCCTTCCTTCTTCCTCCCTTCCTTCCTCCTTTCCTTCCTTCTTCCTTCCTTTTTCCTCACTTCCTTCCTTCTTCCTCACTTCCTCCCTTCTTCCTCCCTCCCTTCCTTCCTTGACCTGAGGACAACAGGAGGGTTAAACACATAGATCTGTGTGCCGGGCCAGTTTAAACAGCTGTCTCTCTGCAGTGAATTTTTATTTCCTCCGCTGGGTTTGACTCATGCTCTCAATCTATGAACTGCCACCACACTCCCTCTCTTTGTGTGTTTGTTTAATGGAGCAATGTATTACACTGATTCATTCATGCAAATAACACGACCCCGCCGTGTTCTGTCACCTAATCATTTGCATAGTAATCTCAGTGGAAGTTATCCCCAGCTGATATCTGGAGGGGGGGTCTGCAGGATAGTGATTCATCTGGCTGTTATTTCTACCTGCACTCAGGCTGTTCTGTATGTAGACGTATTCTGCCGGCTCCAGCTGCTGGTAAATGTGCTCTGGTCTCTGGTCTCTTCGCTGTTAATGAGGTGACTGACACTGTGTGTGCAGCATGATTAGATATATAATAAGAGATATAGTGTTTTTCATCACGCTGCACATGCTCAGTAGAAGGCAGATATCTATGTGTGATCAACAGGCCGATGAGGGAAATGCAGGAAACCACCAAAATAGAGTCAAATCACATTTTGACAATCGTTAAATAAGTTTAATTGAAGTAAAATAGCCGATCACATGCTTATTACATCACTAAAGGAGGCGGTTTTCAGTCATGTTTGTTTGTTAGTTTCCTGGATGTCTCAAACTGATTGTTGTTGAGCTTTTGGTCATATATGATATTAACTTCATCAGCAGATCAGATGTTTAAATTTCACGTCTTTCAGAGCATTTTCAAAGGGGATTAAGGTTGTTATTTATATCCTGTTCTGATGTTGGATATCAAACGTGGACAAAAGTATCAAAATTTAAAGAGAACATTATGTAGAAATGTTGCCTGCAAGACAAAAGTCAGGGCTTCAACCCAACTTAATGCTTTGTTTGTTGCAATGGGTTTTTTTTATCTCGCCGGCAAGCTGATGTCATCTCGTGACACGGCCATATAAATGACCGTGTGTTCAGTAGCCCTGGTTGCTAAGGGTGGTTGCTAAGGTGTCTTCACTCTCATATCTCAGATGTGATTCAGCTCAACATGTACGGATGTGATTTTGAGAAGTTGAACATTTGGAGTAAAGGAGGAGAAAAAGAAATGAAATCCTGCCACTATAGTTAGTTTATGTAGAAGCTTCACTGAAGCCGACCAATCAGAGCAGAGTGGGCTCAGCAGGAGGGGGGGGGGGGGGGGGGGGGGTTCTTAAAGAGACAGGAGCTAAAACAGCCTGTTACTAGACAGAGGCTGAACCTGAGCAGCTGCATAAAGGACCAGTAGAAGATAAATAAGGGAGTTTTTAACTGGAAATCATGTAAAGATATTCAGTAGAGACACAGAATATTAACCCTCCTGTTGTCTCGAGTCAAGGAAGAAAGGAAGAAGTAAGTAAGGGAAGGAGGAAGGAAGGAGGAAGTAGGAAAGAAGGGAAGAAGGAAGGAGGGAGGAAGGATGGAAGGGAGGGAGGAAAAAGGAGGAAAGGAGTGAGGAAGAAGGAAGGAATGGAGGGAGGAAGAAGGAAGGAAAGGAAATAAGGAAAGGAAGGAAGGAAGGAAGGAAGGACGGAGGAAAGAAGGAAGGTAGGAGGGAGGGAGGAAACAAGGAAGGAGGGAGGGAGAAAGGAAAATAGGAAGGAGGAAAGAAGGACAGAGGAAGGAAGGAAATAAATAGGGAGGGAGGAAAGAGAGAGGAAGGAACGAAAGAGAGAAGAAGGGAAGGAGGAAGGACAGATGGAAGGAAGGAAGGGAGGAAAGAAGGAACAGTCAAAACAGATGTCAATTTGACCCGGGAGGACGACACGAAGGTTAATATGGAGCCGTAAATTATCTTGTACATGATAAACAAACCACTGATGAGCTCACTCTGTTCTGATTGGTCGGCTTCGGCCACATAGACAAACTACAGCAGCAGGATTTCACTTATTTTCCCAGACGTTTTTCTCTGCACTGAGGTCACCGTGCATTTAATATGGGATAAAAAAAAAAATCACACACAACTTCAAAGCCTGACATTTAGTTGGCTCGGCTGCCCCGTTCGTCCTTGGCGAGCAAAAAGGCCTTGACTGATGTGTGTTTGTATGAGTCGGCCACATGGATAATGCAACAGATCCTTCCTCGGGCGCTTCGGAGTCTGAAAGCTGCTTCTAAATGAGTAAATCAATACATGACAGCAGTTACAGTCACTGGAATACATAAGTGAGGTTTGAAGGCTGCAGTACAAGAACACATCATAACTATGTTTAATGTTAATGTATATCAATGTTTTGTGATAAGATATCTTTAGTGAGATAAAATAACTTACCTTAAAAGGACCAGTGTGAAGGATTTAGAGGCATCTAATGGTGATGTTGCAGATTAACCCTCCTGTCGTCCTCCCGGGTCAAATTGACCTCATCTCTTTTGACTGTTCCTTCTTTCTTTCCTTCCTTCCTCTTTCTTTAATTTTTCCTTCATTATTCCCCTCCTTCTTTCCTTCCTTCCTTCCTTCTTTCATCCCTTCCACCTTTCCTTCCTTCCTTCCTTCCTTCCTTCTTTCATCCCTTCTTTCCTTCCTTCCTTCCTTCCTCCTGTCCCTCCTTCCACCTTTCCTTCCTCCCTTCCTTCCGTCCTTCCTACTTTCATCCGTTCTTTCCTTCCTTCCTTCTTTCCTTCCTTCCTCCTGTCCCTCCTTCCTTCTTTCCTCATTTCCTTCCTCCCTTCCTTCTCTCCTTATTTCATTCCTGTTTTCCTCCCTCCCTCCTTACTCCTTTCTTTTCCTTCCTTCCTTCCTTCCTTCCTTCTTTCATCCTTTCATCCCATCCCTCCTTCCACCTTTCATTCCTCCCTTCCTTCTTTCCTCACTTCCTTCCTTCCTTCCTCATTTCCTTCCTCCCTTCCTTCTCTCCTTACTTGCTTCCTCTTTTCCTCCCTCCTTACTCCTTTCCTTCCTCCTTCCTTCCTTCCTTCTTTCCTCCCTCCCTCCCTCCCTTCCTTTACCTGAGGACAACAGGAGGGTTAAAACCATCTCAATCAATCAGTTTTATTTATATAGCGACAAATCACAAGAAAAATGATCTCAAGGTGCTTTTCACATAGAGCAGGTCCAGACTGTACTCTTTAATTTAATTTAAAGAGACCCAACGGTGGTCGAAAAATTAGCAAAAAACCCCAAAAGCCCTCTCTAGAGCCAATGTTTGGTTTGTCCACTAACACCAGGCGGGGAGTTCCAGTCCTCTGAAATGAGGCCAACGCGGAAGTAACTTAAAACTGCATTCTATCAAAAGGCCACCAGGGGGCGACCGTTTTGGTGTCAAAAGGACTTCCGTCTCTATACAAGTCAATGGAGAATTCACCAACTTCTCACTTGATTTCTAACCTCAGTAAACGTTTTCAAAATGTGTTTATGGTCTCAATCGCTAGTTTAAAGCCTTCTTCAATGCAGTATGATGTTCATTTGGGACATTTTGGCCTCCCTGATTTTATATGTGACGATAAAGCAGGGTATGCATTAGGGCGTGGCTACGTCGTGATTGACAGGTTGATTGGTTCACAGGTTCAGGAGGGCGCCTCATGCTCCTCCTGATGCCCATATAAGTAGAATCCCTGTTTTTATTTTTCCCAGCATGCACCTGAAATTTTCAAGATGGCGCTGCTCAGATCCAATACTATTCGCTTCCAAGCAGCAGTCCACAAACCAATGGGTGACGTCATGGATGTTACGTCCATTTCTTATATACAGTCTATGGTACTATCCCATTAAAACCTTCTGTCATGGCCTCATTGGTTTCTGACTCTTGGTGTTAATCCTCTTGGTTTCTAGTGTTGTACTTCAGTTTGTTCCTTTTGGTCATTTGGTTTTAATTGTGTATATGTGGCTTGTGTCAGAGCTGTTACCTTCTGTTTTCCTTCCTGCACTCCTCACCAACCCATTTCTCCCTCCACACCTGTCCTTTATCAGGTTTATTAGCCATGCTTTGTCTCCAATGTCCTCCCAGCCAATCATCTCACAGTCATTTCCCAGTCTAATCACCTGTTCCCCATCTCGACTTATTAGTTCAGTTAGGACAGTGTTCTCCAACTCTGCTCCTGGAGAGCTGCTGCCCTGCATGTTTCAGGTATCTCTCCACTCTAACACACCTGATTCTATATAATTAACTCGTTATCAAACCCTTTGACGAGCTTCAGCTGCTTGATAACGAGCTCATTATTAGAATCAGGTGTGTTAGAGTGGAGAGAAAAACCTAAAACATGCAGGACATTAAGCTTGGAGAAATGTTGGTTTCACACTTCCCAGCCTCGCCTATAGTCTACTTATTTGTTTTCTGGTAATAAAGACTTCTTTCTGCAGCCCTGCTTTCACTTTGGTCTCTTAATGTCAGTCCGCCCTGCATCATTTTTCTTCAATCTTGCATAAATAAGTATTATTCATTCATGACCATGGTCCGCCTATTAGTAACCTCTGCAATAGATAAATAAACGGTTCCCAACAAATATAAAATTAATTCATTAACTTAAATCAACATACAGGAGACCAACAACCATTCACACCAACAAGCAATTTAGAGTCACTAATTCACTTAAGATGCATGTTTATGGTCTGTGGCAGGAAGCCGGAGAACAACATGTTCTCATGTATTATATTAACCTTCATGTCGTCCTCCCGGGTCAAATTGACCCCATCTGTTTTGACTGTTCCTTCTTTCCTTCCTTCCGTCTGTCCTTCCTCCCTCCCTCCCTCCTTCTCTCTTTCTTTCCTCCCTTCCTCCCTTCCTTCTTTCCTTCCTCCATCCCCTTTCTCCCTTTCTTTTGTCCTTCTCTCCTCCCTTCCTTCTTTCCTTCCTCATCCCCCTTTCTGTCTTACCTTTGTCCTTCTTTCCTCTGTCCTTCTTTCCTTCCTTCCTTCTTTCCTCCCTCCTCCCTTCCTCTTTTCCTTTCTCCCTCCCTCCCTCCCTTCCTCCCTCCCTCCTACCTTCCTTCCTTCCTCCGTCTTTCCTTCCTTTCCTTCCTCGCTTCCTTCTTTCCTTTCCTTCCTTCCTCCCTCTTTTCCTTCCTTCTTCCTTCATCCTTCCTCCCTTCCTCCCTTCCTTCCTTATTTCTTCCCTCCTTTCCTTCCTTCTTCCTCCCTTCCTTCCTTCCTCCCTCCTTTCCTTCCTTCTTCCTTCCTCCCTTCCTTACTTCCTCCCTCCTTTCCTTCCTTCTGTCCATCCTTTCTTCCTTGACTCGAGGACAACAGGAGGGTTAAATGATAATCTTTTTTGCTCATATCCATTTTACAGCTTTTCTAAATGCAGAATAATCCCTCCAGAAATGCTCCGTTCATCCTCTGCACTGTTGTTTCCTCACTCGGAGTCAATACCTGGAGAAAATACCCACACAGAGCACAGGCAGTAGGTCTAAGTTACAGGTCACATGGGAGCAGTGTGAAGCTCCGGTAGTCCATCTGAGCGCCAGGCGATCCGTCCTCCATGTGTCTTCATGAACGCCGGCCGGCTGATGAAGCTGCTTGTTGGATGAGTGTGATGCAACGAGAAGAGACAGGGAGGAGATTGGTTTGTCCGGCGCTGCCACGGTGATGGATGCAGAGGAAACCTGGACGACCACACACACACACACACACACACACACACACACACACACACACACACACACACCAAACCTGCGGCCCACTGCATCTATATTTAACCGTAATAAAACACGATGAGGTGATACATTTCAATTCACATGAAACCATAACAGCATCACAGCCTCATCTGGTCCTGTGTGTGTGTGTGTGTGTGTGTGTGTGTGAGTGTGTGTGTGTGTGTGTGTGTGTGTATGTGTGTGTGTGTGTGTGTGTGTGTGTGTGTGTGTGTGTGTGTGTGTGTGTGTGTGTGTGTGTGTGTGTGTGTGTGTGGAAGGAAGTGGAGCTTCAAATGTGATGAAAGTCGCTTCTCCGTCCTCTGATCCCATTTCCTTCAGACTCTTCTGGAATCCTAAAGTCAAATAAACTTTCCGATCGTCAATCTTTATTTTCATTTTAAATCATAAAACCTGACGATCCTTCATTTATAAAGGTTTACGAAATGCATTAGATATAAAAACTGAAAATATACAGTGTGTTAGGATTGAGGAAATGGTTAAATCAGAGACAGTTTTTGTCATTTGCACATTTTAGTCCAGTCAGCGAGTGAAAAAAAAAATCTTGTTGCACCTTTTGGTTAATAACTTTATTTGAAGAGCACCTTTCATACAAGAAACGCAGCTCCAAGTGCTTCACATTAACCCTTAAACAGGCAGGAATGGAAAATGACACAATTATTCTTAATATGTTTTGGATTCTTTTCTTCCTTCCTCCCTCCTTCTTTCCTTCCTCCCTCCCTCCTTCTTTCCTTCCTCCCTCCCTCCTTCTCTATTTCTTTCCTCTGTCCTTCTTTCCTACCTTCCTCCCTTCCTTTGTCCTTCTTTCCTCCCTTCCTCTTTTCCTTTCTCCCTCCCTCCTTCCTTCTTCCTCCCTTCCTTCCTTCCTTCCTTGCTTCCTCCCTTCCTTTCTTCCTTCCTTTCTTCCTTCCTTCCTTCCCGCTTTCCTTCCTCCCTCCTATCATTCCTCCCTCCTTTCCTTCCTCCTTCCTCCCTCCCTCCCTCCTTTCCTTCCTTCTTCCTCCCTTCCTTCCTTCCCTCCTTCCTTCCCTCCTTCCTCCTTTCCCTCCTTCCCTCCTCCCTCCTTTCCTCCCTTCTTCCTCCCTTCCTTCCTTGACTCGAGGACAACAGCCTGTTTTAATCATCTGTATCAGTTAAACTAACTAAGCGTGTTTCCTCTGTGTCAGACATGTATGAACCAGTTCAGACTCCTCCTGTATGAACCTCAGCAGCCTCACTGAGCATTTATTCCTCTGAACTCTGATTCATTTGTGACCTTTGGATGGATTTTATTATCAGCTGCAGTCAGCTGGACGTGTGAAGCGTCACCTGATAGATTCCTCTGGATTAACACACACAGAGCAGAGCACATTAGTGTCTGTCTGAGAGTTATAGTGACACATACCAACAAAGGTGCTAAAAGCATGGCACACACACACACACACACACACACACACACACACACACACACACACACACACACACACGTACACACACTGTCTCTTGGTTTCATGAGTAAAACATTTCAACAATTATTCTTAATATGTTTTGGATTCTTTTCTTCCTTCCTCCCTTCCTCTTTTCCTTTCTGTCTCCCTCCTTCCTTCTTTCCTCCCTCCCTCCTTCCTTCCTCCTTCCTTCTTTCTTCCTCCCTTCCTTCCTTCCTTCCTTCCTTCCTTCCTTCCTTCCTTCCTCCCTTCCTTTCTTCCTTCCTTTCTTCCTCCCTCCCTCCCTCCCTCCTACCTCCTTCCTCCCTCCTCCCTTCCCGCTTTCCTTCCTCCTTCCTTCCCTCCTTCCTCCCTTCCTCCCTTCCTTCCTTCCTTCCTCCCTTCCTCCTTTCCTTCCTTCTTCCTCCTACTGTCTGTCTGAGAGTCATAGTGACACATACCGACAAAGGTGTTAAAAGCATGGCACACACACACACACACACACACACACACACACACACACACACACACACACACACACACACACACACACACACACACACACATGTACACACACTGTCTCTTGGTTCAGTGAGTACATGAGTGGCCTTTAGTCAGATTACACTAATACGTCAGCGTTTCCTGTAATTGGCTCGAGTCGTGTTTGTGCTTCATCATCATCATCATCATCATGTGTAATTACAGTCAACACTTATTATTGCAGTCAAAATTCTGAGCAGTCATGTTGGTGTGAAACCTTGATGTGTGTGTGTGTGTGTGTGTGTGTGTGTGTGTCTGTGTGTGTGTGTGTGTGTCTCAGTATAAAGGTCACACAGTCAGCTGGAATCCTTCGTCAAAGCCTTCAGGTGATTCGCCCGCGCCGACCTCGATGACACATCAATAAATAACAGACTCTGACACACAGTCGCTTTATTTACACAAACATCAATAGAAGATTAGGAAAAAAAAAGACAAGAAACGAAAATAAAGCCAAACTGTTTATCGTGTGGTTCAATCATCACGTCATTGTTGCTCGGACTCATCTGTGAAAACTAAAATCTACAACAATGGTAGATAGATAGAAGTAAAAACACAGTAAAATACAATAGGAAGGAAGGGAGGGAGGAAAGAAGGAAGGAGGGAAGGTAGGAGGGAGGGAGGGAGGGAGGAAAGAAGGGGAAGAAGGAATAAGGAAGTAAAGGAGGGAGGAAGGAAGGAGGGAAGGTAGGAGGGAGGGAGGGAGGAAAGAAGGAAGGAAGGAAGGAAGGAAGGAAGGAAGGAAGGAAGGAAGGAAGGAAGGAAGGAAGGAAGGAAGGAAGGAAGGAAGGACGGAGGGAGGGAGGGGGACAGGAAAAGAGGAAGGGAAGAAGGAAAGAAAAAAGGACGAAGGAAAGAAGGAGGGAACGAAGGAGGGAAGGAAAGAAGGACAGAGGAAGGAAGGAAGGAAGAGAGGAAAGAAGGAACAGTCAGTTTGAAGTGTTTGGAGTATTTTACTAGATTACTAAAAAATTGAAATTCCAGATTGAAAGACTCATTTTGGAAATTCTACATCTGGCGTTTGAAGTTCTTTGAAAATGCTTCTGCTGCTGACTGATTATTAATTATTAATTTGGAAACACAGAGAATGGCTGATCTTGCAAAAACAGAAAAGGGAAATCTGTATGACCTCCGAAATCCTGCAAGAAAATTCAAATTACAATCAATTTTGGTCCTAGTGTGTTCTTGAGCTCGAGATTAAAGGGAAAGATTTTTGATGGATCCTTTGAGTGCAAAAGCTTCATCAGTACAGCTTATTGGATGCTAATGAAAATAAACCTCTGTCCATGGTGATGGCACTGATTTTAACTTGATTTTAACTTGATATTAACTTGATATTAACTTGATATTAACTTGATATTAACTTGATATTAACTTGATATTAACTTGATATTAACTTGATATTAACTTGATATTAACTTGATATTAACTTGGAGAATGATGCTTACAGCGTCACATCTGAGTGTATTCTGTATTATTTCCTGACGTCTGATGATTGGCTGGTTTCAGGATGAGGATTGTAGATAGGTAGATAGATAGATAGATAGATAGATAGATAGATAGATAGATAGATAGATAGGTAGGTAGGTAGGTAGGTAGGTAGGTAGATAGATAGATAGATAGATAGATAGATAGGTAGGTAGGTAGGTAGATAGATAGATAGGTAGGTAGGTAGGTAGGTAGGTAGGTAGGTGGATGGATGGATGGATGGATAGGTAGGTAGGTAGGTAGGTAGGTAGGTAGGTAGGTAGATAGATAGATAGATAGATAGATAGATAGATAGATAGATAGATAGATAGATAGATAGATAGATAGATAGATAGATAGATAGGTAGGTAGGTAGGTAGGTAGGTAGATAGATAGATAGATAGATAGATAGATAGATAGATAGATAGATAGATAGATAGATAGATAGATAGATAGATAGATAGATAGATAGATAGATAGGTAGATGCATACTTCACTGATCCTTCACAGGAAATGTGTTTAATCCATTGAGACAGCCATACGTAACATAATATAAAAACACATCTCTAACTACACAGTGGAGGAAAACTGAAAAGCATTAGTAAAAAAAGCTTGTACTAATAAAACATGCAACTTCAAAACTTCAAAATCTGCGAGGAGCTTCAACCTGCAACTAACGTTATAACCTACCAGCTTCTGCTTCTAATCAGCCGAATCTGCTCCGAGGCAGTTTCAACTATTCAGGGTCATTAAGGGTAAGGTATGTAATTAGTTAGACACACTGTATGATGAATGAAAGTGTCTATTGTTTTAAATTATCTCGTTAATTCAGAAAAACAGAGCTTTTTTTATTTTTATCTGCAATACGCTTCCGTAGTATATGAAATAATTAAATGATAATAAAATACTAAGAGTGCAAAAAGTGCCAGAGGAAGTGCAGTATCGGAAAAATATCTAAAGAAATAAAACCACCTAAAAAATCCTGTGTACACATCACACAATCTAACATAAAACCGGCC
>NC_084970.1:36773038-36793648 GCF_963691925.1 Scomber scombrus | reverse complement strand
TGACTGTGTGTTGAGTCACTCTGTTAGATGTATTAATACGCTGGGTAAACTGAGGGGATTAGAGGCTGCTGAGGAAACCTGATCAGGGTTACTACAGTTTATTTTGGCCACGACGGCGGTTAAAGCTTCCAGAAATGTTGCTGATGTCTTAGCTGTGTCTCATATCTCACACTTCTGTTAGTACACTCTGGGTCTGATGGACTGAAATCTCATATTAAGGGTTTTAAATGGAAGTAACACACTGTTTGGTTAGTGTGTTCCTTTTTTCCTTCTTTCCTTCCTTCCTTCCTTCCATTGTCCTTCATTTCTTCCCTCCTTCTTTCCTTCCTTCCTTCCTTTTTTCCTTCTTTCCTTCCTTCCTTCCATTTGTCCTTCATTTCTTCCTTCCTTCCTTCCCTTCCTTCCTTCCTTCCTTCCTTCCTTCCTTTTTTCTTTCCTTCCTTCCTTCCTTCCTTCCATTTTTCCCTCATTTCTTCCCTCCTTCTTTCCTTCCTTCCTTCCTTCCTTCCTTCCTTCCATTGGTCCCTCTTCCTTCCTTCCTTCCTTTTTTTCCTTCAATTTGTCCCTCTTTCTTACCATTAGAGCCATCAGTCTTCACTGGTTATATCATAAAAAGAAATCCTCATAACTACTATCTTATTAAAACTATTAACTATTCATTTCACTAAAACACATGTTAATAGATACGTGTTTTAGTTAACATTTCTGGCCACTTAAGTAAAATCCTCAAATGTCAGAGTAATTTTTTTATTCGGTCAAATGTCAAAAATGGGTAAAATTTGACCCAGAACAGTATTTAAGGGGTTAAAAGAAGTTACTGATTCTGTTAGCTTTATCTCCTCCAGGCAGGTTGTTGAGGGTCCTGATCATAGACTGTATATAAGAAAAGGACAAAACATCCGTGACGTCACCCATTGGTTTGTGGGACTGCTGCTCGGAGGCCAATAGTATCGGATCTGAGCAGCGCCATCTTGAAATTTTCAGGTGCATGCTGGGTAAAATAAAAACAGGGATTCTACTTATATGGGCATCAGGAGGAGCATGAGGCGCCCTCCTGAACCTGTGAACCAATCAACCTGTCAATCACGACGTAGCCACGCCCTAATGCATACCCTGCTTTATCGTCACATATAAAATCAGGGAGGCCAAAATGTCCCAAATGAACATCATACTGCCATTGAAGAAGGCTTTAAAACTAGCGATTGAGACCATAAACACATTTTGAAAACGGTTTACTGAGGTTAGAAATCAAGTGAGAAGTTGGTGAATTCTCCATTGACTTGTATAGAGACGGAAGTCCTTTTGACACCAAAACGGTCGCCCCCTGGTGGCCTTTTGATAGAATGCAGCTTTAAGTTACTTCCTCGTTGGCCTCAATTTCAGAGGACCGGGAACTCCCCGCCTGGTCCTGATGGCAAAAGCATCGTCACCTTTAAAGATTTCAGCCTCGAGGATCTACGGTTTGCAGACCTGACCCAGCTTTAAAAAGTGATCATCAGTTCATGGACGACAACAGAAACCAAGAAAGAGAGACTGAGAGGAGAGAGATGGAGAAGGAGTTGGGTGGCAGTTACACTCTTCTTTCCAAACTTTTCTTCTTCATCTTTGCACCACCACCCTCCTCCTCTTCCTCCTCCTCCTCCTCCTCCCTCTCCTCCTCCTTCCTCCTCCTCCTAGCAGCAGCCCCTCCAGTCTTTACATGTTTGACTGGTGGTGAAAACCAACGCTGTGTAATAACATCACAAATGGAATTAATGTTGCAGTAATATCAAGTACTCGCAGGAATCGGTGCAGTGAAGCGTGTGTGTGTGTGTGTGTGTGTGTGTGTGTGTGTGTGGTCCTGAATAAGTGACAGACACACACACACACACACACACACACACACACACACACGCTCACAACAGAGAAGCAGGGAGAAGTTTCAGTGGTAGCTTGACTTTAAAAAAGTTTTTCTTCCTCTGATCTGATCTCTTTGAATTAATGATCTGCCTCCTTCCTCTGCTCCTCTCCTTCGCTGCTCACTGATTTACCTCGGCTCTCTCTCTCTCTGTCTCTCTCTCTCTCTGTCCTCTCTGTCTCTCTCTCTCTCTCCTCTCTCTCTCTCCTCTCTCTCTCTCTCTGTCTCTGTCTCTCTCTCTCTCTCTCTCTCTCTCTCTCTCTGTCTCTCTCTCTGATAACAGCGTTCACTTAGTGCCAGCACAGTTAAACAGGGACTTTAATCCTTCACTTAATTTAAAGCAACAGTACGTTAACAGCAAACTGTTTCTTAATTGCAGTTCAGGCACGAAACATATATAATTGTTAGGACAGTTTATATATCTTTCTGAACTTGTGACTGCTGGCTTTGTTTTGATTCAATTCAGTTTTTGCATTATTGAGAACCTGTGTGGCTCCATCATGATATCACTTTATTGTCTCAGTATTATGTTGTTATAACTGAGCTGGATTGTAACATGCTGCCACTTTAACCATCTTTCCTTTACCTCTTCTTTTCCTTCTTGCCTTCTTGTCTTCTCTTCCTTCCGTCCATCTGTCCTTCCTTCCTTCCTTCCATTTGTCCTTCCTTCCTTCCTTTCTTCCTTCCTTCCATTTGTCCTTCCATCCTTCCTTCCCTCCGTTCATCCTCTATCTCTCTTTCTTCCCTTTCTTCCATCTTTCCTTCCTTCCTTTCTTTCATTTGTCCCTCCTTCCTTCCTTCCTTCCTTCCTTCCTTCTCTTCCTTCCTTCTTTCCTTCCTTCCTTCTTTCCTCCTTCCTTCCTTCCTTTCTTCCATTTGTCCTTCCGTCCTTCCTTCAAACATCTAAAAATGTTTTTTAGGCTCATTTAGTGAATAAATTAACACCATAGTTCAGTTTCTATTTTAATTTCTTTCACTTCATCTTCAAACATACATTTGATCCCGTGATTTATATTCTGTGTTCTTCAACCTGTGAAGAAAATAAATGTGTGCTCATGAATATTCAGTGTTGTTTGTGTCTTTGTCTCTTTTGTTCTGGTCGGTCGTCTGATGAAGTGACTCAGTGACGTCGTTCAAGATCAAAGCTGACGTGTTCGTCCCGTCTTTGTCCTGCTGCTGGACGTCCAGACGGGTTAATCCTCCGTCTGAGGAGAAGAGCTGAGGAGCCTGAGTCCTGTGTGTGTGTGTGTGTGTGTGTGTGTGTGTGTGTGTGTGTGTGTGTGTGTATGTGTGTGTGTGTGTGTGTGTGTGTATGTGTGTGTGTATGTGTGTGTGTGTATGTGTGTGTGTTTGTGTGTGTGCCCCTTCTTCCTCTTTTGGCGCTTTTCCACTACACAGTTCCAGTACGACTCGCCTCGACTCGACTCGCCTCGGTTCTTTCTGCGTCTGCATCAGGGATAGAACCTGGTACCTGGTGCTTTTTTAGTATCTGCTCTGCCGAGGTTCCAAGCGAGCCGAGCCGATACTAAATGTGACGTCAACAGACTGCCGGCCACTGATTGGTCAGAGAGTCACTGGAAGAGTCATGAGCCGTCCCACACAATAATCAAACCCGGCATTTTTAAATACCAACAACAGCGTTACAGAGATTGGTTTCTCTTCTCTTGCTTTGTGTGAGACAGAAAGCCTCATACAGCAGCAGGAAGGAAGGAAGGAAGGAAGGAAGGAAGGAAGGAAGGAAGGAAGGAAGGAAGGAAGAAAGAAAGGAAGGAAGGAAGACAGAAAGCCTCATACAGCAGCAAGTACACCATCGCCTCCATGTCCTCCATTGGTTATGTGTTTGTGTCGCGTAGAAAACGAAGTCACGGCAGTTTCGTGCAGCCGTTGCTATGACGACCCCGCTTACGTTGAGGAGGTACTATAGTAATGGAAAAGGTTCCTGGTACCAAACCGAGTAGAAGCGAGCCGTGCTGGAACTGTGTAGTGGAAAAGCGCCATTTGACCTCTTTTACATCTTCTTCCTCTTTTTCCTCTTCTTCCTCTACTACCTTTTCTACCTGCTCTCAGTGTGCAGACAGTCTGTTTATGCAAGGCACGGCCCCAACAAGAAGACTGATTTATTGTTCATTTATTACTCATCCTTTGTTCTTAAATATAATTTATAAGTTAACCTTGTCCTCAGAATCAGAATTGATTTGCATTCAACTGTTTTTTGTTTGATTGTAATGAAGTTTAATCACCTTCTGTGTTCATACTTTGCATTCTCTTTACTGAGAAGTTAGCATTTGGAGATTCAGAGTTACTCCACAAATTAAAGTATTGTAAGGACTCTCTGCACACCTGATTAGTGGCAGGTGTGTAGGAGGAAGGTTCAATCAAAACATCGAGAAAAAAAAAGGCTCCCACACACTGTCTGGCTCACTGTTGTTTGTTTTATTAAGTTACTGCGAGCGTTTCAGTCTCTCAGACCTTCATCAAGCATCATATTATCACACATTAGTATATACATACAAGAGTTGCTTCAATCATCCAATGACAGGACTTTAATGACAAATAGTTGCTTCAACAGCTCTTAAATGACAAAAGAAGAGATAGTTCTTATTCTTTGTATCTACTTTTTTAAACACTAAAAGTACATAAATGGTGAATATTATAACTTTAAAACCAAGCAGGGAGTTCCGGTCCTCTGAAATGAGGCCAACGAGGAAGTAACTTAAAACTGCATTCTATCAAAAGGCCACCAGGGGGCGACCGTTTTGGTGTCAAAAGGACTTCCGTCTCTATACAAGTCAATGGAGAATTCACCAACTTCTCACTTGATTTCTAACCTCAGTAAACGTTTTCAAAATGTGTTTATGGTCTCAATCGCTAGTTTAAAGCCTTCTTCAATGCAGTATGATGTTCATTTGGGACATTTTGGCCTCCCTGATTTTATATGTGACGATAAAGCAGGGTATGCATTAGGGCGTGGCTACGTGGTGATTGACAGGTTGATTGGTTCACAGGTCCAGGAGGGCGCCTCATGCTCCTCCTGATGCCCATATAAGTAGAATCCCTGTTTTTATTTTTCCCAGCATGCACAATTTCAAGATGGCGCTGCTCAGATCCGATACTATTGGCTTCCAAGGAGCAGTCCACAAACCAATGGGTGACGTCATGGATGTTACGTCCATTTCTTATATACAGTCAATGTTTAAAACACAGCTGTGCTTCTAAAAACACTAATCTCTGATTTAATTTGAAGATGGAAACTTAAACATGTGACCAGCTGCTACTTTAACTGAAACTCTGCTGTTAAAAAAAAGCACTGAATCGGCACTTTTAAACTTAACTCTGCACCAGTGAAGGAGTGAACTTTTTTTAAATTTTTCATTTCTCTACCACATTAATGACTCATTTCACATCAGTTTATATGAGCTGTTATATTATTAACATTAAAAAAAAGAAGCATTAAAGGGAAAACTTGGCAGGAGAGGAAGGCAGTGTCCTAAACCCGCCGACACACAACGTCCAACTTCTCCAAAATCCCCCCTGACGCACACACACACACATCATAAACAAGCATCAACAAACGCACCTGGTGGTGTCAGTGGCTTCAGGCATTATACACACACACACACACACACACACACACACACACACACACACACACACACACACACACACACACGCAGGGTTTATTTTCAGATGTGTGATGAAAAGCGGGGTCTGTGAGGTGAGTTTAGTCAGTAATCCTGTTTTGACACTTTAAACCTCCACATGTGGACGACTAACGGCGTCATAAACCAAACATCAGAAAAGATGAGAGGCCGTTGATGCTTTCATCCCACCACACTGTAATTCTCATCTACACAGAGAAGATTTGTATTATGTCTGAACCCAGTTTTGACATTGTGACCATTACATGTATATATGTATGTATAAGCTCTGTAATTACCTCCATATGTAGGGATGTCCGATATTATCGGCCGATATTTACTTAAAAATGTAATATCGGTAAGTATCGGTATCAGGTTTTTATAACCAATGTTTGTTCTGTAGGCTTCAGCATTTCCGAGCCTGCATGAACACAGCATGGGACGTTTACTGGCGCTTGATGACGTATAACAACAACAACACGCTAGATTCATGGGTCTCTAACCGTGGCTAACCGTGGCTAACAAGTTCATAGCGTCCACCGCCATGTACACGAACACACAAACAGAAGGTTTACCTCCTCGTTGTCATTTTCTCTGTTATGCTTTCGGCGAGTCGCCCCTGTGACGTCACCGTCAGAGTCCGGTGGGTCCTATCTGGGTCCTATCTGAGTCCTATCTGGGTCCTATCTGGGTCCTATCTGGGTCCTATCTGGGTCCTACTCTGCAGAGTCCTATCTGGGTCCTATCTGGGTCCTATCTGGGTCCTATCTGAGTCCTATCTGGGTCCTATCTGGGTCCTACTCTGCAGAGTCCTATCTGGGTCCTATCTGGGTCCTGTCTGGGTCCTATCTGGGTTCTATCTGGGTCCTACTCTGCTGAGTCCAGTGGGTCCTATCTGAGTCCTATCTGGGTCCTATCTGGGTCCTACTCTGCAGAGTCCGGTGGGTCCTATCTGGGTCCTACTCTGCTGGAGACACAACAGCTGAGAGGAGCGAGTGAGAGGACGTTCCTATAAAAGGTCCCGCCTCCAGAAACAGGGCTTATGTCTGTGGGTTGGAACTATTTCCAAGTGTTCCCTACGGATAGTAAATGACTGCAAAGCAGCATAATAAATATGGCAGTGGCATGTTGGCTCTTTTTTCCATAACTTAAGTTGAAGTTGTTCTCTTATTTTGCACAGACAGTGTTTACATGTGGAAAGCCATGTTGCATTTATGTTTGCATCCAGTGGAGCATCACAGTAAAATTAGGCATAATGTGTTAATTCAACAATAGGAGATATGTTATGTTGTTATCTAACAGTTTTGGTGTAAAAAGCCTGCAAATATCGGTATCGGGTGATATCGGTATCCGAAATTAAGAGTTGGGTAATATCAGAATATCGGATATCGGCAGAAAAGTCAATATCGAGCATCCCTATCCATATGTTGTTATATTGTAGATTTCTCTGTTAATGCCAGAATCTACATTTCCTCTGTATGATTCAAATTGTGCACCTACACATCAGACATATATTATTAGTTATTATTTGGTTTATTTAATAGTGAGTGATACAATATTCATAGATGGGCTGAAATAACTGTCCTGTGCAGGTATGACAGTGTTTTATAACGAATTCTAATTTACAACGCTTGTCCCTAGAGGGGCTTTTGTGAAAGTAAGAGATTAAAATAGTAAACAAAAGGGTAAAAAAAGGAGGTAAAACAATTAATACAAATACAGCACAGGATAAAAAAGAAGATAAGCAAAGTAAAACATGGTACACTGTAAAATAAAATACACATTAAACTAAACATGAGTGCAGGTTTGTGGCTGAATTAAACGTTTTACAATAGAGAAACAAAAAGTGGATTTATACCCGTGTATCTGAATATAAATGTTTAGTGTTGACTTCTTGCTGATCTCTCATCTGCTGCACAGGTCTGAACATCGATGCTGGACTCAGGACAGACAACGTTTACTTCATTAATTTCCTGTCAGTCCCACCTGTCAGTCCCTCTGCGCCAGGGTCCAACAAAACAACGTCTCCAGAAGGTATGTTGACTTCCTTTTCTTTCTTTTTTTTTTTTACCCCCTCGAGGGTTTTCAGATGTTTTGACAGGAAAGATAAATGATGACGGTCTTCTGACTGAGACAAACTGCAGCTCCTAAAACGTCAGAATCTGTCGCACAAACACTGAAGATGACGGTGTTGACAGGATGAAATATGCTCAGGAAGGTGTGGATCACTCAGGTGAACCATCTGGATATCTCCTTCTATCAGTTTATCTGTTCTCCTCTTGCCTAGTCCACTCTTCATTACTACTACTACCACTACAAATGATAACTTAAAGTCTGTGTAAAGTAAGAATAAATATGTGTTTTGAGTTTGACATACCACAGAAAAGTGTGTTGTTAACCACCCTGCCAAATTTGAATGATTAAAAAAAATTGTCAAATATATTAAATTAGGCTTCAAAGTTTAAAAATCAGCCTCTGTCTCTGCTCCCAAACGCTGTGGGAGTGGCCGCCGAGTCCGCTGAAGCCCCGCCCCCTACCAAGTGTCACCTGTCAATCCAAGTCACCACCTCTACCAGAAACATGGACGCTAGGTCTGAGAGCTTTCTGCTGCTAACTCAGTGCCTAGCTCGGCGGCTAACTCGGCTGCTAGTTCGGCGGCTAACTCGGCGGCTAGCTCGGCAGCTAACTCAGCTAACTGGCTAACTGTAGACTGTAGTAGTAGTAGTGTGCGCTGAATGTATTTATACATACAATTAACATTTGTATGTATAAATACATTATTATTATTATTCATACAATGAAAGAAACAAGCATCCAGTTTCTTTTCCTGTCATATAAAAGAAAGAAAATTTGAGCTTCATGGACACAAAGAAAACAATGGTATCGAACTTTCCGCTGCTGAGAAACTGAAAACACAATATTTAAAAGGTCACTTGTATATTTTGGAGCATTTTTGGAGGAATCTGGTGACCATGGCGACAAGTGATTTATTCTGAACTGCAAGAATAAAGTGTTTTGAAATTTTTTTTATCGCCCTGCTTTACATCTCCGACTGGCTTCATCTCCATAGCAACAGCAACAGCAACCTGAGGGTCATTGGTATTAAAGTGATTTGAGCTGGATGCCAAAAACAGGAAAAAAAAACTTGATTTCTTAGAGGCAAAGCTTAAATAATTCAAACTGGTGGTTGTGGGTTACGTTATCTTGTGTTTCTATTTTAAATTTAAAAACTTGAACTTAGTGTATTTTCCATAAATGTGGCCACTGTGAGTCAATGTTTCATGCTAACTTTGCTTCAAAACAATGAACTAAAAGGTGTTTATCGCATAAAACTACATGAATCACTTCTGCCTTTTTCAGGTATATGCAGCAGGTAGGTGACCGAAATGTTGTATATTATTAAAGTATCTTTATTGAGCAAGTTAAGCCAATGTGTGGATGTTCTCTTTATCCTTCTTAGTATGTGTTTAATCCACCAAAGCACCTGTCAAGAAGACGACTCAGGTGTGCAAGAGAACAGGAACTAGCTACCTGTATCAGCATTAAGGCCAACTGTATAGGGAACTATAGCCAGGGAAGTTTAATCTATCCTCAGCCTCAGACATAAGAAAACTCATGTACGGAGTCTGATGTGCAGAGTCTGTTCCTGCTATGAAGCAGTAGCTTCCCAGCCAGCATGTCCATGTGGGCCCCACACTGGCAAATTTTGCGGGTCCCTCATGCATATGAAGCCCATGTGGGATGCCTGCCTCAGCCCGATAAGTGATGTAAGTGGACTATTGGCGCTTTTCCACTACACAGTTGTAGCACGACTCGACTCGACTCGGCTTGTTTTTTTGCGTTTCCATCAGGGATAGTACCTGGTACCTGGTACTTTTTTAGTATCTGCTCTGCTGAGGTTCCAAGCGAACCGAGCCGATACTAAAATGTGACGTCAACAGACTGCCGGCCACTGATTGGTCAGAGAGTCGCTGGAAGAGTCATGAGCCGTTCCACACAAGAATCAAACCCGGCATTTTTAAATACCAACAACAGCGTTACAGCGATTGGTTTCTCTTCTCTTGCTTTGTGTGAGACAGAAAGCCTCATACAGCAGCAAGTACACCATCGCCTCCATGTCCTCCATTGTTTATGTGTTTGTGTCACGTATAAAACAAAGTCATGGCAGTTTATGATGACCCCACTCACGTTGAGGAGGAACTATAGTAATGGAAAAGGTAGTTCCTGGAACCGTACCGAGTCGAGCTACAACTGTAGAGTGGAAAGCGCCATAAGTGGGCATGGGCATAAACAGGGCTGGCTAAATGGGCCCCATTTAAGGTCCATTCTGATCCCACTTTGACCCCATTTGGACAAACATATGGGGTCTACATGGATCTCACCCAGTTGGGCCCCACCTGAAACCCAGTCAGAACCCACTTGAAGCCCATATGAGCAAACACAGGTGGGGTTACCATGGAAACTGCGGACAAACCCACTTGGGACCCATATTTGCAGCCCAAATTTAGCCATTATAGGGCCCACATGGACATGCTGGCTGGGTTAGTAGATGAAATAAAATGGTTCATGCCTGCAAGTTTCCAAGTTGCAAAGATAAAATGACAAAATACACACGTTTGTAGTTTTGGACTATATCGCTGGACAATGGGGACTTCCTCACACGGTTATGTATTGTAATCGCTTTTTTTATGTGTATGGGGCTGAGAGTTTGATCCCCTTTACATTTCTTCAGACTCAATTTATGTAAAACTCAGGTCTATTTCAAAAGCAGTAGGAGGCTGACAGAGGTTGCTCTGATAACCAGCAGTAACAAGAAAGCTGTGCTGTTCATCTCTATATTTAAATGGCTGCCGTGATTTATGCATGTTGTTTTCTCCTCTTAGGCACTTTTCATTCCCGCTGATTCCTCTCCTCCTTTTTTATTCATACTTCAAACTTTTTTTTGTAACTTGCCGTGGCTTACGCTGATGAGTGTGTTTTTCATGTGTAGGTGTGGTGTTACGCAGGTCAGAAGTTGTTGTAATTTGTTGTTTAGTCACTGCCAAGCGTTGCCGCTCACACCGCTGCTTCAGCTTTCCTGCTGTCAGGATGACAAATCACTCAGCTGATTTCAGACCAATACTTCTCCGGCGGGACACAAGTCATTTAGGTAACAAATTGGCCTGATTACTTTCCAGATTGCTGCTGAAGTGACTCTCAGTCATGTCGTGTCCCAGACGACGGTGTGAGCATTTTAATAACGCCACCTGAGCTTTAGAAAACTTTCTGTCTCCACCTTTTCTCAATTTCTCTCTCTCCTGCTGCCATCCTGCCTTCCTCCTTTAAACACCTCCTCATCTTACTCCAGTCTCATCTGATGAGTGTTAATTGTTCAATCCTTCTGTGTAGAAGTGTTTCCTTGTCTTTCATTCGTCATCATCTGCACTATAAATAAGATATTTAACCAAAGTGCTGAGGAATTATTGAATTATTACAGTGCTTAAGTGATCACAAGATCCATCAGAAGATAATTAATGACATTTCGAGATGGGATTTATACCACTTAATCTTTTAAAAAGAAAATTTATTAACAAATACAATGATGAAAATACTGTTGACACAGTTTTGATTAAAACCACCTCTGAAAAGAAACAATATGCACAAATATATAAAAAATAATTAAAGCAATCAACAACAATGTGGAAGAATGTCAAATTAAACATTTAATTTATTCATCTCTGTCTACTAAAAAAATAAGTTTCTATGTTACTAATTTGGAGTTGCAATGCAAACACATATTGGTAACTTAATAGCACCCAGATTGTGTTTTAATCAACATAAGGAGAAAATATTTATAATGCATCTTGTAAATATTCATAGACTTGAAGTCAGGGAGTATTGCTCTGAAAATACAAATCAGTTTAAACCACAATTTACATTAAATAAGGTCCTCTTGAGATGCGGTGGCTCAGTAGATAAATACGTACTGTCATATAAAGAGTGGAGAAAATGGGAATAAAACACAAGAGAGTTGCTGAATATACAGCTTAAATGCATCTAAGATTTGTATTTAAATGGCACTGGAACCATTGTATGTAATCTACACAAACACTGAAAGATTTGAAGTTTAGTAATAAACAGCACAATAAAAACACAAAGACCAGTTTAACAGACAGAAAGATAAAAGCAGAGAAATATCAAAAAATGGAAAAAAGCTCCAGCACACTGTCTTCATCATTCATCAGGCATCACAACACTTCCATATATACACAGGAGCTGCCTCAGTTATCCAATGATAGGCCTGATAACTGATAAGCACCTTGGGTTAAAGCTACTCTTACCTTTCTTTCATTTCACACGGCACTTTGAAAAAAACTTGAACAGCAACAACCCCTCCTCCCTCCTATGTCCAACCCCCGCACTCCCTTCAACCATCAGGTGCATGAGGTGCCCTCCTGAACCTGTGAACCAATCAACCTGTCAATCACGACGTAGCCACGCCCTAATGCATACCCTGCTTTATCGTCACATATAAAATCAGGGAGGCCAAAATGTCCCAAATGAACATCATACTGCATTGAAGAAGGCTTTAAACTAGCGATTGAGACCATAAACACATTTTGAAAACGTTTACTGAGGTTAGAAATCAAGTGAGAAGTTGGTGAATTCTCCATTGACTTGTATAGAGACGGAAGTCCTTTTGACACCAAAGCAGTCGCCCCCTGGTGGCCTTTTGATAGAATGCAGTTTTAAGTTACTTCCGCGTTGGCCTCATTTCAGAGGACCGGAACTCCCCGACTGGTTTCTATGCCTGGTGGATCTCTCTAACATTTTAGAGTGCCATTACCTTATTAATAGCATTTTAAACTAAACAAAAAAATGTGTAAAAATGTAACAAAGGTAAGGGTAACTTTAATGCAAGGGTGTGCGTCACCAGTCAGACTATAACATATAGGATCAGAAAAATATACAAAGAATTAGACAATTATCAAAATGACAGAATACAACAGAGATAAATGACAACATTCAGCCTTGTTTCAGGGACAACCAGAAAGCAGCTGGTCAACAGACCTGAGTGACATTGATAGGACAAAGCGGTTGTAAAAGGTCTGAGAGATAGATCGAAGCCCATTTACTGATTTGTGGGCAAACAATAAAATCTTGAGATCAATCATAAAACGAACAGGGAGCCATTGAAGGTCAGCCATTGTGGGGGAAATGTGCTCTTGTTTTCATGTTCCTGTTAAAAGATGAGCTGCAACACTGTGGAACAACTGTAAGCTCGAGAGAAAGGCAGAGATGACTCCAGCATAAAGGGCACTACAGTAGTCAAGTCAGGATGAGATAAAATCCTCTATAAACCTGCCGAAATCATTAAATGATAAGAAGGACTTGACCTTAGATAAAAGCCTCCATTGAAAGAAGCTGGATCACTGAGTTTATCTGTTTGTTTCATTTAAAAGCCACTGTCCTTTATCACACCCAGATTTTTTACAATCAGTTTTTAAATATCCTTCAAGGTAACACGATGAGGGGCATCACAGGCACCACTGGGTCCAAAAAATCAAGACTTCAGTTTGACTCTCACTAAAGCTTTTAAAAACTAAAAATTAAAAACCTTTCAATTAGAGCCCACCGAGTTCGCTGAAACCCCGCCCCCTACCAAGTGTCACCTGTCAATCAAAGAGAGCTTTCTGCCGCTAGCTCAGCTGCTAGCTCGGCGGCTAACTCAGCGGCTAGCTCAGCTAACTGTAGACTGTAGTAGTGTTAGATGTAGTAACAATAACTCTCCACTAGGCAGGTTAACCACTGAGGAGAGCGGACTCGGGGTCTTATATAGTAGGGGAGGGACCACAGTCACGCGAGTACGCCACTACGTCACGGAGTAGCCCTTTTTTGCAGGCTCAGAAAATCAGGAAAAATGAGAGGGTGAGAAACAGTTTAAGGCTCTATCTCCACAATTCAGTACTGCATAATTATCAGCCTTTTCACATGTTTTCTGTAACCATTTTCCAGCATGTATAATATGTTTAGAAGTAAATCAATGAATTGACTTTACACAGACTTTAAGACTAAGTCTAACACTGTTTTGTATCTTTCTGTTTCCAAGGCTGATACATTAGGGCGTCATCTGCAAAACTGTGGAACGAAATCCAATATTTTCTAAGAATGGATCCTAAAGGGAGCAAGTAGAGTGAAAATAGGAGGATACAGAGGGAAACACTTCTGTTAGACAAGTAAGACCTGAAATTCTGAGCAGAAGCTTTAATGCCAACACAATGCTCCAGGCGAGAGATGAGGATACTGTGGTCTACTGCAGTCACATCCAAACTATTCCATAAAGGGCCGTGTGCCTGCAGGTTTTTGTTCCAACCAATCAAGAGCACATGATTCAACTAATTAACTGTCTGAAGACTGAGATCAGTTGATTAAATGACTCAGACCTGGTGTGCACCTGCTTGGTTGAAATGAAAACCTGCAGCCACGTTATGAACCTTTATGGAATAGTTTGGACTGTGGTATCTGTTCTGCCTTGGTCCTTTTTTCTTGTGACATTTTATGACATTTTATGACATCCTGGGAAATCCTGTGACACTTGAACAAATGTTGTTCTTAGGTTAAAGGTTAAAAGCCAGGTATAAGTTAAAGGGCCAGAGGCTGTTTTTCCAGAATGACCAATTGCTCAGAAGGAGGAGTTTTTAGAGATAAAAAACTATATATAGTGTTGTTAGAACTGGAGTAGGTAGAGCGACTCATATCGGCACCAGGAGCTCTCTCAAGATTGGATGTTTGACACTGTTTCTCTTTTGTAATAAAATCTTTAAAATATACAAGTGAGACGTGTCAGCGGTGGTTTCCTTCTTCATCAACACATCAAGAGATAATCATTATAAACTACAGGACATACCTGGTCTACTGTGTCGAATGCAGCTGTGAGACCTAAAAGCATGAGAATGGCAAAGCCCATGGAGTCAGAAGCTAATAAAAGATTGTTTTAAAGATATTCAGTGCTGTGAAAGGCTTTCAAACCTGACTGGAACACCAAAGCTGAATGCCATGTGTTTCTAAAAGAGATTGCAATTGTAGGAAGAGTATAGTTTTCTCCAAGTTGTTTGAAAGGAAGTTTGGAAATTGGTCTTAAATCAGAGAGTACAGAAGTGTCTAGAGTGGACTTTTTAATCAGTGGCTGCACTACAGTATATAGGAGTCTCAGGAGAGGGGCAGTGGCAGACAGGATTTCATTTTCACCAACAGACCACTGTGTTTACCTCAGCGTCTATACGATGCTCCTTCGGGAGCCGGGGCTCAGCAGAGGTGAGCAGGTTCTCCTGATAGAAACAGTGGATGAAAAAGTGTCTGTCCACCCCAGGTCACACTGCACAAATGTTTTCGGTATCTAGTCGGATGTTGAAGAGTGCATGGCGATTATAAAAAAGTGCAGAGTCAGCATTTTTTGTGACAAATGACAGAAACAACACAAACCAAGCTGACAGCAGGCCGAACACACAGGTGCTATCTTCATCCCTCCAATCCATCAAAAGCAAATACAGAAAATAAAAGATAATGGTAAATATTGAGCTTTATGAATATAGTCACTGAGCTGCATATTCTGTTGACACTGTACCCAATTTCACCTACTTCCAAGATGCATGGAGAAAGGAAAAAAACTCCAATCCAATGGAAAAAGCTCCAGCAACACTTTGTAGAATAGAACACCTATATTAATATACCAACGTGTTTCGGCTTCATCATAAAACACACTACGAGCTGCATTTAAATAGGGTTTTTAAAAAGCAGAAATAATTAAAAAAGGTAAACAAAAATATACAGAAAATAACAATAATGTGCATCCAAACATGTATCAGCCAATGGACGTTCTACCAAGGTGAGTATATGGTCATGTGACGTAAAGCCAATCATTATCCCAGACAGACAGGCAGGGAGGCAATGAGAGTATTCAATAAATCACATGAATTACACCATATTGGGTCCATAAACCAGAAAGATACAGCCTAAAATCTAGACTGTGTAATAATACATCATATTTTTAAGAACCTCTATAAAAACTGGATTGAAAAGTCATCATTCATGCCTCCTGGAAATGAAAAAAGTCCAAAATGCTTCTCTCTTTTTCCTGAGAATATTGACATCATCACCTCTTTGGCTGGCAAAAAAATAGAGATGAGATATTATGTTTGCTTCGCATTGAAATGTCATCCTGTTGACCCTACTTTACATTTTATTATCTGCAAGAAAAAAAAAGAATACATATGTGCATTGTTGGTCTTCTCTGTGGATTGAGAAAATGTTTAATATTGCTAATAAAATACTCTGGATAATCATTTCAAGACTGACTTTCGTTTGTTTTTATATATTTATACATTTCTGGTTTCTTTGGTTTTAAAATCTCTGTACTTCCTGTGTTGGATGAATCTCCTTATACGGGGGTTTGACGATCGTCCAGCTGGAACAGGTCAAAGGTCGTCGTCGATCAGTCGTTTCCATGGTTTCCAGCCCACGTCTCCGAAATGCGTCCACTGTTCCTTATCCAACTTGGACTCCGTGTGTGGGAATGTCCTCAGAAAAACAGATAAACAACAGCTGCTGCTCTGAGTCATATTTTCTTTGTCAGACATATTAACACCTGTTATCACTCTGCACATTTATTTCAGACTTTTTTTTTTTTTTTTTTCTCAGCTGCTCTAAGAGTTTATTTGTGGTGTCTAATTGGCCATTTCTCTGGTTGCTTGTTAGTAGCGTCTGACACTCTCTCTCTCTCTCTCTCTCAAAACAACTTTGTGTTTTGCTGTCAGCAGAAATGGAGACTAATTTATCACGAACCTGCTGCACAGAGCTCAGGTCGGAGGGTTTCTCATCAGGGAGTATATACAACATCTCATCATATCATTATTTACTACATTAATTTGATGAAAACTTGCTCAAGCTAAAGGTTAAAGACGTGGAATATTTTTTTACTGCATTCATTTTGGGATTTATTTATTTTATTTACTCACCAAGTCCTTAATAAATAGGGGAACACGACACGACGGCACGATGGCTTCGAAACACCCACTCCAAAACACATTTCTGTCCAAGATTGATTCATGGGAAATAAACATTGATGATATCGTGGTCATTATATCATCATTATCATATGGAGAGATGATAGAGGAGAGCTGTCTGATACTCTGAAATACATAAAGTTATACTTTTCACTATGTTTCTTTAACTATGGAACAGCATGAAAACCTTAGTCCACTTTTTAGACTTAATAACAGTCTTATTGAGATCTATCATCTTTTAAAAGCTGAGGGAAACCATCCAGAACAACTAATTCAAAACATTCCTATTGGTCAGTTCTTAATATTTCTCATAAACTTCAGTACTGTGACAAATATCCAGTCTAAAGCTTTTAAAATTAAAGCATTTCATTTTTCATTGGGATTACCCAGGCGGGGAGCTCCGGTCCTCTGCAATGAGGCCAACGCGGAAGTAACTTAAAACTGCATTCTATCAAAAGGCCACCAGGGGGCGACCGTTTTGGTGTCAAAAGGACTTCCGTCTCTATACAAGTCAATGGAGAATTCACCAACTTCTCACTTGATTTCTAACCTCAGTAAACGTTTTCAAAATGTGTTTATGGTCTCAATCGCTAGTTTAAAGCCTTCTTCAATGCAGTATGATGTTCATTTGGGACATTTTGGCCTCCCTGATTTTATATGTGACGATAAAGCAGGGTATGCATTAGGGCGTGGCTACGTGGTGATTGACAGGTTGATTGGTTCACAGGTTCAGGAGGGCGGACAGATAGACTGCAGGAAATAGCCGTGAACTTGTTTCACACCGACCGTTTTTTCCAGAGTTTTGTGGTTATAGTCATAACAGATAACTTGGTTAGCATCACCAGGTTGCCGGTGTAGACTGTGGTAGATCCAGCCCTCACAACCTTCCCCGCTCCGTCCTCTTGCTCCTCAAATTTTCAAGATGCCGCTGCTCAGATCCGATACTATTGGCCTCAAAACAGCAGTCCACAAACCAATGGGTGACGTCACGGTTGTTACGTCCATTATATATACAGTCTATGGGATTACCCTACCTCATATATTTCTTGTCCTATACGCCTATATCTATATTAGTTAAGAAAATGTGAGCTACCACTATTTCCCCTTGGATCACTTTCTCTACTGAATACTCTCCTCTGACAGACAGGGTCAAACATATTATCCTTAAACGCTGAAATTTCCTCAAAAGTAGCCGATCTCTAAACGCTATCAGCTCTGTGCCTCCGCTGATCACGTTTAAACGCTGCAATCTGAGAGACGGATGGTTCACTCTGACAGTAGAAACCCTACACTTACAACCAAACACCGTGTCCTGACTGTCTGACCAACCTAAAGGTTTTTTTTCCCTCCACTGTGTAAAATCTTCTAACTGGACCGACACCAAGTTCTGTTACTGTCCTGATGAAACATGCTGCATTCAATCCTTCAATAACTGCAGCAAGCACACATGTTGTCTATATGATGAAACGTCCCTGTGGTCTGGTTTATGACCAACAAACAAAGAGCTGTAAAGATTTGCATATTTGAACATAAGACTGTAATATGTACACAAAACATGGATTATGCTTCATGCTCGACAGTATGCAAAGGCTCTAAAGCATCAATGAATTTCTGGGGAATAAGACAAAATTTCACTCTTTCGTAGAAGTGGTGACAAAATCAACACAGTGCTCCGCTGAGAGGCATTATGGGTTCATACTATGGACACAAATGTATATTTTGCATTTTTGTTGGTTTTATGGTTTTATACTTCCTCTCTCCTCCCCTCTCTCCTTTCCTTCCTTTCCTTCCTCTCTCCTCCTCTCTCCTATCCTTCCTCTCTCTCCTCTTTCTCTCTCTCTCTTCTATCCTTCATCTCTCTCCTCTCTCTCTCTCTCTCCTTTCCTTCTTCTCTCTCCTATCCTTCCTCTTTCTCCTCTCTCTCTCTCTCCTATCCTTTATCTCTCTCATCTATCCTTCCTCTATCCTCCTCTCTCTCCTCTCTCTCCTATCATTCCTCTCTCTCCTCTCCTTCCTCTCTCTCCTCTCTCTCCTCTTTCTCTCTTTCTCTTCTATCCTTCCTCTCTCTCCTCTTTCTCTCCTCTCCTTCCTCTATCTCTCCTATCCTTCCTATCTCTCCTATCCTTCCTATCTCTCCTCTCTCTCCTCTCTCTCTCCTATCATTCCTCTCTCTTCTATCTCTCCTATCCTTCCTCTCTCCTCTGCTTCCTCTCTCTCCGCTCTACCCCAACCGGTGGAGGCAGATGTTCTCCCACCTTGAGCCTGGTTCTGGTTCTGAGGTTTCTTCCTGTTAAAATTGAGTTTTTTCTCGCCACTGTCGCTAAGTGCTTGCTCATGTGGGAATGTTGAGTCTCTTTAAAATTAAAACCTGAAGAGTTCGGTTTAGACCTGCTCTATGTGTAAAGTGCCTTGAGATGACTTTGTTGTGATTTGGCGCTATACAAATAAAGATTAATTGATTGATTATGTCCTTTGAAATGACATTTGCATCATTTGTTTTGTTACCAAAAGTAAGACTGAATGCTCCTAAAAAAGTCAAATGGTGTAACCACTAAAGAAAGAGCCACAGCCATATAGAAAAGAATACTGAACCACTTTTTAAAGGTGATTGCAGGGATTTCTATCTAAATCAGGGGTGTCAAACTCAACTTCAAGGGCCACATACAGCCCAATTTGATCTGATGTGGGCCGGACCGTTAAAAAGATGGAAGGAAGGAAGGAAGGAAGGAAGGAAGGAAGGAAGGAAGGAAGGAAGGAAGGAAGGAAGGAAGGAAGGAAGGAAAAGAAGACAGGAAGAAAAGATGGAAGAAAGGGAAGAAAGACAGATGGGTGGAAAAAAGAGAATAAAAGAAGGAAGGAAGGAAGGAAGTAAGTAGGAAAAGAAGACAGGATGGAAATATGGAAGGAAGGAAAGATGGAAGAAAGGAAAAAAAGACAGGAAGGAAGGAAAGAAAGAAGGAAGGAAAAAAGACAGGAAGGAAGGAAGGAAGGAAGGAAGGAAGGAAGGAAGACAGGAAGAAAAGTGGGCCGGATTGGACCCCTTGGCAGCCAGTTCTGGCTCACGGGCTGCATGTTTGACACCCCTGATCTAAATCCTAAAACATGTCTGGAGGGGATCTTAAAATAAATCATTGGACAACGGCGTTCACACAAAGATCAGATCTGACTTTAAGGATTAAGGCCTTTGATGTGATTGTTTACTTTTACCTCCAACTTTGAGTGTGAACTTTTTTAGCTATAAACCATTTTTGAACAAATAAGATATTTTTTTAGTATAACCTCGCCCAGACTCAGGAAACATTGTTCAAACAAACTGATGCTGACAGCTGGAAATAAAGGAGATATATAAACAGCCAGCTCGTCCATTCATGTCTCACATCTCACGACTTCATTCAACCTGAACACAACATATTCTTTTCAGGAAAATGATAAATAATTTTAGAGATGTGAAGAAAAAAACAAACAACAACAGATGCTGTTTTTTTATTCTAGTGATTCATCTTTCATGTCAGATGATGTCATGTGTTAGAGGAGAAACAGTCATCAGGTTAGCAGAGCGTTTTTTTATTTATACAAAGCCTCACAGTGTTAACCCTCCTGTTGTCCTCGAGTCAGGAAAGGAAGGAAGGAAGGGAGGGAGGAAGAAGGAAGGAAAGGAGGGAGGAAGGAAGGAAGAAGGAAGGAAAGGAGGGGAGGAAGGAAGGAAGGGAGGAAGGATGGAAGGATGGAAGGAAGGAAGAAGGAAGGAAAGGAGGGAGGAAGGAAGGGAAGGAGGAAGGAAGGGAGGGAAGGAAGGACAGAAGGAAGGGAGGACAGATGGAAGGAAGGACAGAAGGGAGGAAGGAAGGAAGGAAGGAAAGGAGGGAGGAAGGAAGGAAGGAAGGAAGTAAAGAAGGAAGGAAGGGAGGAAGGAAGGGAGGAAGAAGGAAGGAAAGGAGGAAGAAGGGAGGGAGGGAGGGAGGAAGGAAGGGAGGAAGAAGGAAAGAAGGAAGGAAGGAAGAAGGAAGGAAGGAAAGAAAAGAAAAGAAGGAAG
>NC_084970.1:36750538-36768038 GCF_963691925.1 Scomber scombrus | reverse complement strand
ACTCTTTTCTTCTCATCCTTATTTGCTATTTTTATACTTTATAATTGTCAACACTTTACCCTCCATTTTAATCAATTCAACTGAGTAGAGTTGCAGATTCAAAGGTTTGGACTCATCTGTTTTCTTAGTGTAGCAAACCTGGATGGATAAAGCAGACCTTTGAATGCATGAACTGGCTTCCTGGTTTACTTTCCTCAGGTTCTGTAAGATAATCAATAAAAAACAAAACAACACGCACATCCGTTACCCAGTTGGGGATGGGTGCTGGACCAAAAACCAACTACAAGGAGAGTAAAAAGAAAAGTCTGCACACCATAGGAGCTCCCATGCAAGTAAGATTTGATAAAGCATGACGTTTCGAGCAATACTGGCTCTTCTTCAGATGCTAATAAAGTGAGGAGGCTCAGAGACGCCATCTTTCAAAAGTCCCATGGCCCAGTCATGTGACCTAACACACCTGTGATACATTTGTCACAATTTGACGAATAATTCATCAATAGAAAAAAAAGAGAAAAAGAGAGATGAAGAAAATGATATACAGCTAAATGTTGTATTTTGCTCACGTGTAAGCAAAAAGAACCATGTTTCTACAGATGCTAGTTCTGTGCTGATGACATTGCTCAAATTCCTCAAGAGCAAGTTCACAAAACAATGTAGAATGATGTACTAAAGCATGATTTCGTAGCACCTTATGGTAGACTCACTTTGTGCCATCCTTGCTGGCAGTAGACGATATGCGGGGGGGGTTGTCATCCCCCTTGTTAGCCTGCTATCCCTCCTCTGAGAGAGAGTGCAGGGCCACAGGGTTTGTTCATATGTTAATCTAGTCAGTCTGACACGTTGATACTTTATCTGACTGAGGTTAGTATCAATGGCTCCAACCATGGCTCTGAAATATTAGTAGCTTAACTCTGCTCTGTATTGATAAATCATTTGGATAAATGTCGCTGTCCGTAGTGCTGAACTAGAAGACAATTTGTATTTATGCCATTTTCTCTCAGTTTCTTCTTGGATTTATAATATTATCTAAAATACTCAATTCTAGCCTTTATACTCTATAGATTATAGCAGAGTAATGTCACCTTCATGGTCAAAGTAACAAGTATTCAACACACTGCCGTCTGTAGTATTCCTATAATAAACCTATAATATCGTTAGTGTGTCTCAAAATACGTTGATGTGACTACTGCACTCAGCTGCTACAGTTACATGATTCAAGGTAAAGTTTATACCATCAAACATTCATTTCATACTACTGTGTGAAAAATAATCATTAAAATGCTTAATGTTCACGTCCAGAAAAAAATAGACCTACACAAAATATCAGCAGTTCTATTAAATATAATTAAATATATATTATAATATCATGAACTGGACTTGGCCTATATGATAATCCTGCAGTCTTAAGGTTAGAGTTGGGTCATCAGCCCTGTTAAAAATGAACAAATCACCTACAGCTTGCTGGCAATGAATCACTGGTATCTTAGTCATCTTATGGGGCTTTCACGCCGCCTCCAGTCATTTTAGAGTGGAGGCGGTTTGGTTCACAGGAGTAAAAAGTACGAAGCAGTTGCTGCCAGAAGTTCAGCATGGTGAACTTTGGGCAGGACAAAGTCTGTGTGTGTTTACATTGGCGACAACCGCCAATCAAATCAAAAGTGGCGGGCATCTCATGGAGCGATCATGGAGGAGCTGATAAAGCTGGTGCTGTACAACCTTTGCCTATTCCAATCGTTCTTGTTGTTCGTTAAAGTACAACTAATAATACTAATATGAAATAATATAAAAGTGTTAACCAGGATGTTCTTTCAATTCAAAATTTGTGCATCTCCTCATCTGCAGAGCTGAATTATTTGGAGAATGTCTCAAACACACAGAGAGGAAGAAAGCTGCTGCTGCTGCTGTAGACGATTGAGAGTCTTTTGAGGAAAGAGTGTTTGTTGGGTGTAATTCAAACCAGGCCCGTGTCCAAGGACGAGCTCGGCCATTTTGTCACAAGCATCCTTCCAATTCTGAGAAGCCTTGATTCTCAGAAGTCCGAGCCCGAGCCAGGATGAAAATACTTCAACTCTGTTATGATTTAGAAGATGGTGAACAATTGAAATACTGTTTACTATTCCACAGGCAATGTGCAGCAGTCTGTTCCCTGCACATTTTACATTGAATATATTTGTTTGCTGTTTTCTCCCTATTACCCGTCCATCTCTTTTGATTAAAAAAGATCCAACTGTTTCCTATATTCTCTCTCTTTCCATTTTTTATTTGTAGAACATAATTTATCTAACAGACAGCAGGAAGCTCTTCAGGTGAAATTGCCTTGCAGTAGTTGTTGTCTGTCTTTGTAATGGAAGCGGTGAGTTTTTGCAGGAGGCTGCCGAACTGTGATGGAGACAGACTGAAGTGGGTCTCGAACCCGTCCTCGTGACCCTTCAGTTGTTGTTGTATCCACAGCTGGAAGTTGCCTCTCCTTCCTTTTGGTTGTTTAGAAGTCGATGTACCTATAACTCCCATTTTCTTTTGCAGTTGTTGATGTGAAGTAAAAAACAGTGCTTTTTTATCCTCTTCTATAACTGAACTCTGTAGTGCACATTTTCCTTCCAAAATGTTATTTTCCCTCCAAAATGTTATTTTCCCTCCAAAATGTTATTTTCCCTCCAAAATGTTATATTCCCTCCAAAATGTTATATTCCCTCCAAAATGTTATTTTCACCCCTAAATGTTATATTCCCTCCAAAATGTTATTTTCCCTCCAAAATGTTATATTCCCTCCAAAATGTTATATTCCCCCCAAAATGTTATATTCCCTCCAAAATGTTATTTTCCCTCCAAAATGTTATATTCCCTCCAAAATATTATTTTCCCTCCAAAATGTTATTTTCACCCCAAAATATTATTTTCCCTCCAAAATGTTATATTCCCTCCAAAATGTTATATTCCCTCCAAAATGTTATATTCCCTGCAAAATATTATTTTCCCTCCAAAATGTTATACTACTTTCCCTCTAAAAGATAATATTGCTACACACCCAGTGACAGTGTGAACAGTGGTAGTAACTCATCAAGGTGAATGAAAACTTTAGATGCAATCATATAAACAATATAGTGACTTACAACCTTATTTTACTAACACGTAAATTCAATGCATTTTGATTTGATTAGTTCAACCGAGCAGTCTGACATTTTATTATTTACATGTCGCCAATGAAGTTTTTTAATTTTTTTAATAACATTTATTTAAACATTTAAGGGGTTTTATACAACATAAGTGGCGTAATAGTACAGTATTGAATGTTTATTTTTAGACACCAGATAAGCAACACAAAACACTGACATATTAAATAAAAGAGAGGATAAAAGTTAAAACTTCTGATGGTTACAGACAAAGTTCATTGAAACAGTAAAGTTGGAGCTGTCAAACACAATGATACAAAAATATCACATAATGCAAAGTTATATAGTCCAAAAACTATTTTTTACATGCTTCTATCTTTGGTCAAATTGTCTCATATCAGTTTTCTTGCTGCTGTTGCTGATCCGTTAACACAGCGAGTCAAACAGCACACGATCGTAAGATGACAAGCAGCTTCAGAACAAAGTTTTTTGGGGAAACGTCTTTGACAGATCCAGACGTGTTTGTTATCTTCTGAGATGCCTTTCTTTCCCTTTCTTCCTTTTCTTTCCTTTTCTTTTGAAAGTCGTTTTTTGGCTCAGACGTCTCAAGCTGACAGTTATCCTCTGAGTTCTGTTGCCTTTGGGTTTTCAGTCACAGCTAGTTTTTTTTTTTGTTCTTTTTTCTTATTAAAATATCAAGTCTTTTGATTATTTCAAACATATTTTTCAGTGATCATGTCTATGTGCTCATTGTCAGCCGCATGCTGTCTCATATCGATGTTTCCTGTTAACCTTTACATACTGTTCGGGTCAAATTTTTACACATTTTGACATTTGAACGCAATTAAAAACTAAATAAATTACATTATTTAACCTTCGTGTCGTCTTCCAGGGTCAAATTGACCCCGTCTGTTTTGACTGTTCCTTCTTTCCTTCTTTCCTCCCCCTTTCTTACTTACTTATGTCCTTCATTCCTCCCTCCCTCCTTATTTTCTTCCCTTCTTCCTTCTTTCCTTCCTCCCATCCTTCTTTTTTCCTCCATCCCCCTATCCCCCTTTCTTCTTTCTTTCCTCTGTCCTTCTTTCCTCTGTCCTTCTTTCCTTCCTTCCTCCCTTCCTCTTTTCCTTTCTCCCTCCCTCCCTCCTTCCTGCCTACCTTCCTTCTTTCCCCCTCCTTCCTCCCTCCTTTCCTTCCTTCTTCCTCCCTCCCTCCCTTCCCTTCTTCCTCCCTTCCATCCTTCCTCCCTCCCTCCTTTCCCTCCTTCCTTCCTTCCTCCCTCCTTTCCTTCCTTCTTCCTCCCTCCCTCCCTTCCCTTCTTCCTCCCTTCCTTCCTTGACTCGAGGACAACAGGAGGGTTAAGCCTGAAATTGTACAACTTTCCCCATAGTGGCCTAAAATGTCCAAAAATTGATATATTTTTGCACATCGAAGGTGTTAAAAGTTATATTGTGAAGCCTAATATTCAAATAGTATCAGATCCTCCACTTTAACCCTCCTGTTGTCCTCGAGTCAAGGAAGGAAGGGAGGGAGGAAGGAAGGAAGGAAGGAAAGGAGGGAGGGAGGAAGGAGGAAAGGAAGGAAAGAAGGAAGGTAGGAGGGAGGGAGGAAAGAAGGAAGGAAAGAAGGGAAGGAGGAAGGAAGGAATAAGAAAGGAAAAAGGGAAGGAGGGAAGGAAGGAAAGAAGGAAGGGAGAAAAGAGAGAGTGAAGGAAAGAAAGAAAGAAGGACGGAGGGAGGAAGGAAGGAAGGAAGGAAGGAAAGGAGGGAGGGAGGAAGGAAGGAAGGAAGGAAGGTAGGAGGGAGGGAGGAAAGAAGGAAGGAAAGAAGGAAGGGAGGAAAGAGAGAGGAAGGACAGGATGAAGGAAGGAAGGGAGGAAAGACGGAACAGTCAAAACAGACAGGGTCAATTTGACCCGGGAGGACGACACAAAGGTTAAATAAATTAATAGACATAATTATAGCTGTTATGATCTCATCTTGGTAACATAAGATCATAATATAATGTGAATGTGAATGTTTTTTCACTATAATGTGTCAAATGTAAAGACAACATGAACACTAAATACATTTGTGGTATAAACACTAATTATAAAGGAATAATGAAGCCATAGGTTAGAATATGAACAGTATGTAAGAGTAAATATGATACACACTTTACTGTTGAGTGTATATTATAATTACTATAATCACCTGAACTTAAGACAACAGACCAAATAAATGATGAATTATGGATGTTGCAATTATAATCTTCATTTAAATAATTGATTTATAAATAATTAAGTCATAAAAACGTTATTCTAGATGAGAGATTCTGCTCTTTAATGACAGTATTTATATCAATGTCACGGCAATCCCTGCATAATAAAACGTATAATTCTGCTCCTTGAATATAATTAGCTGAGCTGCGTTTAAAACTTCTACGAACAAACACCTGTGGCTGCGTTACAGCAGCATTACTGCGCCTTCGTCATCTTTTACAAAGATTTTGATTTGAATTTCGGACGAGTGGGAAGAGATGGATGAAAACACCTAGCCAACTCCTCCCGCTGCACTGTGGAGAGAATTATAATATTAGTAAAAGACACTAAACGCACCATCGGCACCCAGCTACCCGTCACAAAGGACATCTATCATCCACACATCTACACACTGGCACCTTACTAGTATGTTATAGACCAGGGGTGTCAAACATGCGGCCCGTGGGCCAGAAACGGCCCGTCGAGAGGTCCAATCCGGCCCAGTTTCCTTCTTCCTCTTTTCCTTTTACAAAATGTCAGATTTCGGTGTGAATTTTGGACGAGTGGTGGGAAGACATGGACAAGATAGAAGAGGAATATAAAAACATCTCACAAAAAAACACCTCGTCACTTTCTCCCGCTGCACTGTGTAAAGAATTATAATGTGATACCAGAAGGTTCTGCAGCAGGTGGTAAAAGACACTGAACGCACCATCAGCACCCAGTGTAGTGACGATTTGTCCTCGACTTGAAAAAAGGGAAAAAAGAAAATGAATAAACTCAGATTCAAATGGACAATGAGGCACCTTTATTTATTTATTCATATTTGTCTTTTTTGTCATTTTACACTTTAGAAAAAAGTTGAGTTGAATCATTTTGTACGTTACCATAATGCCTTGTAAAAACTGAAACTTAAGCAGAATTATAAATTCATCATTTTATTAAAACCTGGAGCTTCTTCATTCTTGCTTTGCTGTAATTGCACCAAAGATGATATCAATGAATAGACTACTAATAAACAATGAATGATGAGATATGTCTTGTTTTTTTAAAGATTTATTTTTTGGGGCTTTTCTTGCCTTTATGCCAAAGCTGTCAAACTCATTTTCATTCAAGGGCCACATACAGACCAATTTGATCTCATGTGGGCCGGATCATTAAAATGAAGGAAGGAAGGAAGGAAGGAAGGAAGGAAGGAAGGAAGGAAGGAAGGAAGGAAGGAAGGGAGGAAGGAAGGAAGGAAGGAAGAGAGGAAGGGAAGATGGGAGGAAGAAAGGGAGGAAGGACAAATGGAAGGAACAAAGTAAGGGAGCAAGGACAGATGGAATGAAGGGAGAAAGGAAGAGAAGTCAAGAAGGAAGGAAGGAAGGAAGAGATGGAAGGAAGAAAGGAAGGAAGGAAGGAGGGAGGGAAGGAAGGGAGGAAGGAGGGAAGGAAGGAAAGATGGAAGGAAAGATGGAAGGAGGGAAGGAAGGAAAGATGGAAGGAAAGAAGGAAGGAAGGACAGTGGGCCGGATTGGACCCCTCGGCGGGCCGGTTCTGGCCCGCGGGCCACATGTTTGACACCCCTGCTTTATGCTGACAGTTTGGCAGAGAGGCCGACAGGAAATAGGGACTTGATGATGACACTGCCAATTTCGTTGCTCTGCTCTGTTTGACGACAATAAACAGAATTGAATTGAATTGAAAAAAAACAAAACAGTCACGCTGAAATAAATTTAACAGAAATTGAAGAAGTCCAGAAATGAAGCAGACGATGTGATCTGTTGTCAGTTGTTTGTTTGCTGTTTGCAGAGCTGGATAAATGATTCAATCACCAAACTGGAGCCAAACCAGGCTCTCCATCACTTCTATGCCACATGTTGGTCTACATCCTCTCCACTGCGTCTGAGTGTCGCTTAGCAACCATCCTGGTAAATATTGCTTGGTGGATGAATGTTTTTTTCTTTTTGTTGTTGCCGTGTGTTAATTTAATGAAATCTTGCCAGGTATGGGCAGTAATTAATCTTTCATCCAGTATCTCCCACTAATAAGACTGATGCTGTCCTTATTTTTATTGCAGATTAATTTACACAGATATGGTTTCCTGTATATAGTATTTTAATTATTTCATGATATCACTTTCACTGTTACGCTGCTAATTAACCCTCCAAAGGTGGATCAATAAATGAATGAACTGCCACTGAAATGACTGAAGTGAAGCACTTGCACTTTAGAGAAGTCACTTTGTTGTTATTTGATTCTTAGTTTATTTATTTATAATACTTATTTCAGAAAATCTCACAATGTCTTGCCTTGTATCCTCCTTTTATTTATTCTCTTGGTTTTATTTTAAGCGAAACACTATTTCGATTTTATGTATGCAAACCATAGACTGTATATAAGAAATCGACGCAACATCTGTGACGTCACCCATTGGTTTGTGGACTGCTGCTCGGAGGCCAATAGTATCGGATCTGAGCAGCGCCATCTTGAAAATTTCCGGTGCATGCTGGGAAAAACAAAAAGGGGAAGGAAAGAAGGAGGGAGGGAGGAAGGAAGGACAGAAGGAAGGAAGAAAGGGGGACGGAAGACGGAAAGAAGGAAGGGAGTAAAGAGAGAGGAAGGAAAGAAAGAGAGAAGGAAGGAAGGAAGGAAGGGAGGAAAGAAGGAACAGTCAAAACAGACGGGGTCAGTTTGACCCGGGAGGACAACACGAAGTTTAAGATAAAGAGCCAAAAAGAGGCGGAAGCGAGGTGAACATTCAGTTTGCTTCCTGAAGGACGGACGGGTCACAAACACACACAGACTCTTTGTCAGACGTCTATTATTGAAACTTCAGCCGCAGTTAGACTGAAAAACAATCTATTTTTCCACCGGCGAGCTTATCAGCGTCTGATTGTCATCATCAGCCGTGAAGAGAAAAGAGAGAGAGTCTGTACTCAAGATGAAAATAGCTCGTTGTGATCTGGTCTGAGCAGGTCAAACACTGAAATAACAGCGTTTCATTATGTGCCTGCGGCTCAGTTCACAATGACTCATCACTGGAAATACACACAAGAAAGAAAAGAGAAACATCAGTGTGTGAGCGATGGGACTGTTGGAAATAATAAACTCTCTGTCACCTATAAATCATGTACATTAATCTCCCCGTTGTCCTCCCGGGTCAAATTGACCCCGTCTGTTTTGACTATTCCTTCTTTCCTCCCAATCCTTCCTTCTCTCTTTCTTTCCTTCCTCTATCTTTCCCCCCTTTCTTCTTTCCTTCCCTCCTTCCTTCCTTTCCTTCCTCCCTCCCTCCTTATCTCTTTCTTTCATCCCCCCTCCCTTCCTTCTTTCCTCTGGCCTTCTTTCCTTCCTTCCTCCCTTCCTCTTTTCCTCCCTTCCTTCTTTCCTCTTTCCTTCCTTCCTTTCCTTCCTTCCTCCCTCCTTTCCTTCCTTCTTCCTTGCTTCCTTCCTTCCTCCCTCCTTTCCTCCCTTCTTCATCCCTTCCTCTTTTCATTTCTCCCTCCCTCCCTCCTTCCTTCCTTCCTTCCTTCCTTCCTTCCTTCTTTCCTTCGTCTTTCCTTCCTTCTTCCTCCCTTCCTTCCTTCCTCCCTCTTTTCCTTCCTTCTTCCTCCCTTCCTTCCTTGACTCGAGGACAACAGGAGGGTTAAAGAGAAATAATATAAAGAATAAATTTAGCTTTTTGAATAATCATGACTTGTGTTTTCTTTGATTTTCAGTGATTTTTATAATAAATATCACTATAAACTCCGAGCTTTGTGGCTTAAGATAGGATAAGATTAGACATATCTTCAGATTCAGATTCACTTTAATGGTCATTCTCATGCATTTGCATCAGGTGGGGAGCTCCGGTCCTCTGCAATGATGCTAACGTGGAAGTAACTTAAAACTGCATTCTATCAAAAGGCCACCAGGGGGCGACCGTTTTGGTGTCAAAAGGACTTCTTCTCTATACAAGTCAATGGAGAATTCACCAACTTCTCACTTGATTTCTAACCTCAGTAAACGTTTTCAAAATGTGTTTATGGTCTCAATCGCTAGTTTAAAGCCTTCTTCAATGCAGTATGATGTTCATTTGGGACATTTTGGCCTCCCTGATTTTATATGTGACGATAAAGCAGGGTATGCATTAGGGCGTGGCTACGTCGTGATTGACAGGTTGATTGGTTCACAGGTTCAGGAGGGCGCCTCATGCTCCTCCTGATGCCCATATAAGTAGAATCCGTGTTTTTATTTTTCCCAGCATGCACCTGAAATGTTCAAGATGGCGCTGCCCAGATCCGATACTATTGGCCTCCGAGCAGCAGTCCACAAACCAATGGATTTCTTATATACAGTCTATGGTGCAAACCCAACACAGGAATACTCACTTCACACTTCAGACTAAATAGTTTATTCTGTTTATTCTAACAGGACTATCAGCTTGCATGTGTTTATATTCTCAGCATGGCGCTCTGCTGCACGATGTTTCATTGTGTTGTGGTAAAAGTTCATCCAGCTGTTCCTGATCACAGGTGTCTCATTGAAATGAATGACTCACACATGTCTTCTTCTTCTTCTTCTTCTTCTTCTTCTTCTTGCTGCTGCTGTAAATATTAATTGGCATCTGTTTCAGTTTCAGCTTCTCAAATGTGAGACTTTGCTGCTTTTCTTTATCACACAATCCTCCAGTGAAATGAATATATTTAATTCATTTTACTGCAGGGAAAAACAAGCAAACTGAAGAAAACACTTTTCCACTATTTTTAACATTTAATAGACTTTTTCTTAGTTGTTCTAACTGCATCAGTTTTCTTTTTTTCCCTCTCGTCTTCCTCCGTTAATCTTTCTTTCTTCTCTTCCTCAAACTTCTACTTTATCTTCTTCCTCCTCTTTCTTTCTTCCTTTATATTTCTTTCTCTCCACCTCCAACTTCTTGTTCTTTCTTTTTCTTTCTTCCTCCTGTTTTCTTTCTTTCTTTCTTCTGTTCCTCAAACTTCTTGTTCTTTCTCTTCTTCCTCCGTTTTCTGTCTTTCTTTTTTCTTCCTCCTCTTTTCTTCCTTTCTCTCTGCCTCCAACTTCTTGTTTTTTTTCCTCCTTTCTTTCTTTCTTTCTTTCTTTCTTTCTTTCTCTCTTCCTCAAACTTCTTGTTCTTTCTCTTCTTCCTCCGCTTTCTTTCTTTCTTTCTTTCTGTCTGCCTCCAACTTCTTGTTCTTTCTTTCTTTCTTTCTTTCTTTCTTTCTTTCTTTCTCTCTAGGAGGATAAAATATGTAATATGTATCATTCTTTTGTGGTTACACCATTTGACATTTTCAGGAGCATTCAGTCTTACTTTTGGTAAAAAATGGTGTAAATGTCATTTCAAATGATATAAAACCAACAAAAATACTAAATGTACATTTTAACAAACCTGATGCTGCTTTTAAATCTAGTTTAACTTTTCATCTTACCAAACCTTATTAATCACTGACCCAGATACAGCAGTAAAAACCAGTCAGATCTGAACTCATGAGTGTTTCTAACAGTGAAACTCTGCATCGTGTCTCAGCTGGTCTCATCCTTCCTGCAGCGAGACGATGAACTAACTAATATAATAATAAAACATCGTCTCTCGTCAGCGGTTTATTTACGACTCTTCACAAAGCGGGAAACGACTGCGTTTCCTTTGATTCCCGGCAGACGCTCGGCACAGTTTCGCTGTATTTTAAGATTCAAAAAATCCTCCTCTGATTGTATTTCAGAGCGTAAAGCATCCTTTCACATGTTTGTCCCGTTTCTAATTGACTCTAAAACATTGTGGCACGTGGGGGTTTTTTCATTACAGCAGCAGCAGAGCTCATTCTCTCTGTGACACAGTTGTTTCTAAAGCGGGGCAACGACGGGCTAATTGGAGCTCTGCTATTTTCAGCTAGTAGTTCTGGCCTTTCATCATGAGCAGGATCTAATGTCAGCTGGTGAAAGAGTCTGTCAGTGTCTTCATGCAGAGAGGGCGGGGGGGGGGGGGGGGGGGGTGGGTAAAAGCTCAGACCCTGTTTTTAGCAGAGCTGGACCATGGCAGGACTCTGTGAGGTCAAGACCTGCTATAATCAACAGATCACATTACAACAACAATAGATAATAATAGATTAATAATATTAATTAATTAACCCTCCTGTTGTCCTTGAGTCAAGGAAGGAAGGGAGGGAGGGAGGGAAGGGAGGGAGGGAGGAAAGGAGGGATTGAGGAAGGTGGAAGGGAGGGAGGAAAGGAAAGAAGGAAGGGAGGAAGGAAGGAAAGGTAGGAAGGAGGGATGAAAGAAGGAATGAGGGAGGGAGGGAGGGAGGGAGGGAGAAAGAAGGAAGGAAAGGAGTGAGCGAGGAAGGAGGGAAGAAGGAAAGAAGGAAGGGAGGAAGAAGGAAGGAAAGGAGGGAGCAAGGAAGGAAGGAAAGAAGGAGTGAGGGAGAAAGGAAGGACAGATGGAAGGAAGGAAGGGAGGAAAGAAGTAACATTCAAAACAGACGGGGTCAATTCTGTGGTATTATTATCGACACGAAGATTAAATAACTTTATTCTGTTCGTCTCCATCAAATCGCTGCTAACTGACCCAAAAACAAACTTATTTAACTTTTATATTTGACTCTTGTGGTTCTATATGTATTTTATCGTTTATCAAGATTTTAATTCATCTAATACTTTATTTATAACCTACCTGCTAAACTACCCGAACAATCAGCCTTAATAATACTATAGTGCTAATTATCTGCAATATTAGAATTTCATGTATAGCTACTACTAATTTCAGTTGTGTGCAATATACATATAATATACATTTATTTCACTTTAATCTGTGCAATAAGAATATCACAGTCAATGCCATTACTCTTGTAAATAATGTAACGATTATTTTTATTATATATTTTTACTATTATTGTTCTTATTGTTTTTCTTGTTGCTGCTCTTCTATTTTCCTTCCTTCCTTTCTAAAAACCAACATGTTGAACATAGTAAACATTATATCTGCCAGCTTCACTGCTTCTGATTATTTGTTCATATTAAAGTAAACAGAACTTTTATACTGCAGTAAACATTGAGCATGAAGCTACTTCCCCTTCCTTAAGCCTCCTGTTGTCCTCGAGTCAAGGAAGGAAGGGAGGAAGAAGGAAGGAAAGGAGGGAGGGAGGGAGGAAGGGAGGGAGGGAGGGAGGAAGGAAGGAAGGAAGGGAGGAAGAAGGAAGGAAAGAAGGAAGGGAGGAAGTAGGGAAGGACAGAGGAAAGAAGGAAGGAAGGTAGGAGGGAGGGATAAAGGAAAAGAGGAAGGGAGGAAGGTAGGAGGGAGGGAGGAAAGAATTAAGGACGGAAGGAAGGAAGGAAGGTAGGAGGGAGGGAGAGAGAAAGGAAAAGAGGAAGGGAGGAAGGTAGGAGAAGGGAGGAAAGAAGGAAGGACGGAGGAAAGAAGGAAGGAAGGAAGGTAGGAGGGAGGAAAGAAAGAGAGAATTAGGGAGGGAGGCAGGAAGGACAGAAGGAAGGAAGGAAAGAAGGAACAGTCAAAACAGACGGGGTCAATTTGACCCGGGAGGACGACACGAAAGTTAAAAGCTTCGAGGAGCTTAACATATCATTATAAAGGCAGTAAAACAATCATTTGAGCCTTTAAAATGGACAAACGTTAGATTTTCTTTAGAGTAATTGTTTATTAAGAGTCTGCTGCTGACCTGACTTCACATCCTGATCCACTGCCTGCATGATCTAATCTTATAGACATGTACTTCCTCACAAACAGACCAGAGATGTATTAATAGAGCTGATGCAGTTCTGTCTAACTTGGCCACTTAGGGTTCGTGGTAAATCCCCAAACAGCCAAAAAGCTTTTCACATCTGTCAAACTGCTGACAGAACATCTCCGACTTCAAACTAGTTATTTTATGCCTCTTTTTTTATCATGCTAAAATAAAACATTTTAAAATTGATCCAGTTTAAGTCAATAAAACACCAACACAGAACTGAATTAATGTTTCCCAGAGAGCCACTAATATAGACTTTTCTGCCTATATTCCGATATTCCCCAACTCTTAATTTCCGATACCGATATTTGCAGGCTTTTTACAGCAAAACTATTAGGTAACAAGATAAAATATCTCCTATTGTTGAATTAACACATTATGCCTAATTTTATTGCGATGCCCCACTGGATGCAATCATAAATGCAACATGGCTTTCCACATGTAAACACTGTCTGTGCAAAATAAGAGAACAACTTCAACAAATTTACTATCCGTAGGGAACACTTGGAAATAGTTCCAAACCACAGACATAAGACCCGTTTCTGAAGGCGGGACCTTTACAGGAAGTAACGTCCTCTCACTCGCTCCTCTCAGCTGTTGAGTCTCCAGCAGAGTAGGACCCATAGACTGTATATAAGAAATGGACGTAACATCCGTGACGTCACCAATTGGTTTGTGGACTGCTGCTCGGAGGCCAATAGTATCGGATCTGAGCAGCGCCATCTTGAACATTTCAGGTGCATGCTGGGAAAAATAAAAACACGGATTCTACTTATATGGGCATCAGGAGGAGCATGAGGCGCCCTCCTGAACCTGTGAACCAATCAACCTGTCAATCACCACGTAGCCACGCCCTAATGCATACCCTGCTTTATCGTCACATATAAAATCAGGGAGGCCAAAATGTCCCAAATGAACATCATACTGCATTGAAGAAGGCTTTAAACTAGCGATTGATACCATAAACACATTTTGAAAACGTTTACTGAGGTTAGAAATCAAGTGAGAAGTTGGTGAATTCTCCATTGACTTGTATAGAGACGGAAGTCCTTTTGACACCAAAACGGTCGCCCCCTGGTGGCCTTTTGATAGAATGCAGTTTTAAGTTACCTCCACGTTGGCCTCATTTCAGAGGACCGGAACTTCCCGCATGAGTAGGACCCAGAGAGGACTCAGATAGGACCCAACGGTCTCTGACGGTGATGTCACAGACGCGACTCGCCGAAAGCATAACAGAGAAAATGACAACGAAGAGGTAAACCTTCTGTTTGTGTGTTCGTGTACATGGCGGTGGACGCTATGAACTTGTTAGCCACGGTTAGCATAGCGACCCACGAGTCTAACGTGTTGTTGTTATACGTCATCAAGCGCCAGTAAACGTCCCATGCTGCGTTCAAGCAGGCTCGGAAATGCTGAAGCCTACAGAACAAACATCGGTTATAAAAACCCGATACCGATACTTCCCGATATTACATTTTTAAGTAAATATCGGCCGATAATATCGCACGTCCCTATTAGTATGTGATACTGACTGATAGTAAGAATAATCTGCTTTTTTTACACTCTGACAGACTGAAGCTGAAGTTAAAGCTGCTCTGACATTGCTGGACACACACACACACACACACACACACACACACACACACACACACACACACACACACACACACACACACACACACACATGAAATTGACACCTCCTCTTCTCATCATAACTCTGAGCATGATGTCATATTTCCTCACAGTGTTATCAGGATATCGTTTCCCAGCAGAGTCACTCAGGAGTCAAGGCTCCTCCGGCTGATCCGACCAATCACGGCTCATCCTGACGGCTGATGTGAGATCAGACAGTGAATGACGGACGGCGGCTCTGATTCACTGCACTCTCCTTGGACTGTGAGTCTGTGGATCGGAGCTGATGTGTAGATGTAATGTTCTCTATAGGTGCAGTGATGAGGGAGAGGAAGGATGAATAAGCTCTTCATCTGTCACACAAACTCATTCAATTACAAGCTGCTGTCGAGCTCGAACCTTCTGACCACAGTCGAGGTTAAATAAAGTCGTCCTCCCGGGTCAAATTGACTCCGTCTGTTTTGACTGTTCCTTCCTTCATTCCTTCCTTCCTTCCTTCCTCCCTCCTTCCTTCCTTCCTTCCTTCCTTCCTTCCTTCCTTCCTTCCTTCCTTCCTTCCTTCCTTCCTCCCTCCTTTCTTCCTTCCTTCCTTCCTTCCTTCCTCCCTCCTTTCTTCCTTCCTTCCTTCCTTCCTTCCTTCTTGCCTTCCGTCTGTCCTTCCTCCCTCCCTCCATTCTTTCCTTCCTTCCTTCCTTCTTCTCTCTTTCCTCCCTTCCTTCCTCCATCCCTTCCTCCATCCCTTCCTTCTTTCCTCTGTCCTTCTTTCCTTCCTTCCATCCTCCATCCCCCTTTCTTCTTTCCTTCCTCCCTCCTTCTCTCTTTCCTCACCCCTACCTTCCTTCTTTCCTCTTTCCTTCTTTCCTTCCTTCCTCTTTTCCTTTCTCCCTCCCTCCCTCCTTCCGTCTTTCCTTCCTCCCTTCCTTCCTTCTTTTCTTTCCTCACTTCTTTCCTTCCATCCTCCCTTCCTTCCTTCCTCCCTCACTCCCTCCCTCCTTTCCTTCCTTCTTCCTTCCTCCCTCCTTTCCTTCCTTCCTTCCTTCTTCATTCCTCCCTCCCTCCCTCCCTCCCTCCTTTCCTTCCTTTTTCCTCCCTTCTTTCCTTCCTTCCACCCTTCCTTGACTCGAGGACAACAGGAGGGTTAAATAAAGTTTAATCAGGAGGCATTTTTCACATATTTACTTCCCTCTGTTTGTAAAATATAGATTTATTTTTCATTTGAACCCTTTTTTCCATCTCCAGTAAAATAACTGACATTTCTACAAAGACTCAGATATTATTTATTTATTTATTTATTTGTGCAAAATAGACAAAACTTATAATGTATTTACTGCAGAAAGGAGCATTTATAGTAGTTTTCTCCTTTCACCTTCACTCTTTACCTCCTCTTTCTGCAGGATGCTCTTCCAGCCGCTCCTTCCTTCCTTCCTCCCTCCCTCCTTACTCCTTTCCTTCCTTCCTTCCTTCTTTCCTCATTCATCCCTTTCATCTTTACTTCCTTCATTCCTACCTTCCTTCCGTCTTTTCTTCCTGCCTTCCTTCCTTCCTCCTGTCCTTCCTTCCTTCCTACCTTCCTCCTGTCCTTCCTTCCTCCTTTCCTTCCTCCCTTCCTTGTCTCCTTACTTCTTTCCTCTTTTCCTTCATTCCTTCCTCCCTCGCTCCTGTATTTACTGCAGAAAGGAGCATTGATAGTAGTTTGCTCCTTTCACCTTCACTCTTTACCTCCTCTTTTTGCAGCTCTTCCAGTCGTGGATAATTATATGCAAATTGCAACTGTAGAGCTGCTTTTAGACTTCATGTATAATATAATAATATGTATAATATATAATGTTGGTGGTGATGTGGACGTCAGTGTACCTGCTGCTCTGTGTTCATTATTCTTTAACCCTCCTGTCGTCCTCCCGGGTCAAATTGACCCCGTCTCCTTCTTTCCTTCCTTCCTCCCTCTTTCTTTAATTTCTCCTTCAATTTTCCCCTCCTTCCCTCTTTCTTTGCTCCCTCCTCCTTCCATACTTCTTTCCTCACTTCCTTCCTTCGTACCTTCCTCCTCTCCTTAATGCCTTCCTCTTTTTCTCCACCCTCACTTCTTTCCTTCCTTCCTTCCTTCCTTCCTTCCTTCCTTCGTTCCTTCCTTCCTTCCTTCCTTCCTTCTCTACTTCCTTCCTTCCTCGTTTCCTCCCTCCTTACTCCTTTCCTTCCTGCCTTCCTTCCTTCCTTCCTCCTTTCCTTCCTCCCTTCCTTCTCTCCTTACTTCCTTCCTTTTTTCCTCCCTCCCTCCCTCCTTACTCCTTTCCTTCCTTCCTTCCTTCCTCCTTTCCCTCCTCCCTTCCTTCTCTCCTTACTTCCTTCCTTTTTTCCTCCCTCCCTCCCTCCTTACTCCTTTCCTTCCTTCCTTCCTTCTTTCCTCATTCCTCCCTTTCATCTTTACTTCCTTCTTCCTTCCTACCTTCCTCCTGTCCTTCCTTCCTTCCTTCCTTCCTTCCTTCCTTCCTCCCTTCCTCCCTTCCTCCTTTCCTTCCTCCCTTCCTTGACTCCTTACTTCTTTCCTCTTTTCCTCCCTCCCTCCCTCCCGCCTTACCCTTTCCTTCTTTCCTTCCTTCCTCCTTTCCTTCCTTCCTTCCTTCCTTCCTTCCTCCCTCCCTTCCTCCCTTCCTTCCTTCCTTGGCTCGAGGACAACAGGAGGGTTAAAACATTTTCTCATAAATCCAAAGTGTGATAATAGTGTGTTTATTAAACCGCTGCTCTTACTTCATTTAATGTGAACACATTTAATAACTAAGAGCATCAATGCTTAATGTGCT
>NC_084970.1:36719230-36750338 GCF_963691925.1 Scomber scombrus | reverse complement strand
ATATGCCGTGCAGCTGAACTCAGGTCCTGGAGGTCCTATAAACGGCTTCCCTGAGATGTGTGTTGCTGCGTCTTTTGTCCTGCACATAAAGATCAAAAATCACCCTCGTGGGAGGAAAAGGAAGAAGAAGAGATGCAGCCGCGTGGTTATGGACTTTGCAGGCTTTTTACTAGCTGGAGCCCTCAGATCACCATGGAGACACATGTTTCTCTGGAAACCTTTCACGTTGGTTTGAATGCTGCTCTCTGCCTGTTAAACAGTCAGGTGTCAGTCGATTGAAGGCTTTAAAATCAGCTCTGTTGAAGCCTTTACATCGCAGCTCTGTGGATGTGTTTGGTGACACGGCCGTCATCGATCGGTCACACTGAGCTGAGAGACGAGGAGGACGAGAAGAAGGTCGATCAGTTTAATACGCTTCTCACCCAAAGATATTTAACCCTCCTGTTGTCCTCGAGTCAAGGAAGGAAGGAAGGAAGGAAGGAAAGATGGAAGGGAGGAAGAAAGAAGGAAAAGTAGGGAGGTAGGAAGGAAGGGAAGGGAAGGGAAGGAAGGAAGGAAGGAAGGAAAGGATGGTGGAGGGAGGAAAGGAAAGAAGGGAGGAAGGAAAGGAAGGAGGGACAGAGAAAAGAAGGAAGGTAGGAGGGAGGGAGGGAGGGAGGGAGGGAGGGAGGGAGGGAGGGAGGAAAAAAGGAATAAGGGAGGGAAGGAGAAAGGAAAAGAGGAAGGGAGGAAGGAAGGAAACGATGGAAGGAAGGAAAGGAAAGAGGGAAGGAAAGGAGGGTGGAAGGGAGGAAAGGAAAGAAGGGAGGAAGGAAAGGAAGGAAGGACAGAGAAAAGAAGGAAGGTAGGAGGGAGGGAGGGAGGGAGGGAGGGAGGGAGGGAGGGAGGGAGGGAGGGAGGGAGGAAAAAAGGAATAAGGGAGGGAAGGAGAAAGGAAAAGAGGAATGGAGGAAGGAAGGAAAGAAGGACAGAGGAAATAATGAAGGAAGGATGGAAGGGAGGGAGGAAGAAGAAGGAAAAGAGGAAGGAAGGAAGAGAGGAAAGGAAAGAAGGAAGGAAGGAAGGAAGGAAGGAAGGAAGGAGGGAGGGAGGAAAGAGAGAGGAAGGAAAGAAAGAGAGAAGGAGGGAGGGAGGAAGGACAGACGGAAGGAAGGAAGGAAGGAAGGAAGGAAAGGAGGGGTGGAAGGGAGGAAAGGAAAGAAGGAAGGAAAGGAAGGAAGGACGGAGGAAAGAAAGAAGGTAGTAAGGGAGGGAGGGAGGAAAAAAGGAACAAGGGAGGGAAGGAGAAAGGAAAAGAGGACGGGAGGAAGGAAGGAAAGAAGGAAGAAGAAGGAAGGAAGGAAGGAACAGTCAAAACAGACGGGGTCAATTTGACCCGGGAGGACGACAGGAAGGTTAAAGCCCCTTTCAGTGTTTTTCTACATTTAATGAAGTAGGAGGTAACATAGCTTGACAAGTATTCCTTTATTTTAATCATGCTGTAATCTTTCCATAAGTTACTTTCAACACCTTAAACTGCAGTAACTGATGTTTGACCACTAGGGGGCAGCAGCTGTTTCACTCAGGCTCGGACTTTTGAATATATTGAACTTTCCAGTTTTTTCGGGTTTCGAGTAACAGTTGCAAGAATGATGGGGCCACAAAAAACTATAATAAAATAAATTATGATATTTATGATGATTTTTGGACTTCAAATGACTCCAAATCGCCCAGTGTGCATTGAATAACTGACGACAGAGCTTTCAGTGTATAGCACCTTAAATTTAAGAAGATAAATGCACGGGCAAGTTTTCCCTGCTGAGACACAAGTCCTTTAATCTTTAATATATTCTCTAGGTGATAGTAGGCCGACTTTGTAATTGTCTTAATGTGGTTGTTGAAATTCAGGTCCGAGTCCACGACTACGCAGAGATTTCTGACTCTGCTTGTAGTCTTTAATATTCAGATTGAAGCTGTGCGCTGACTTTTAAAATCGTTCTTCCTCGACTCCAGAAACAATTACTGCAGTTTGTATCTTTAATTGAAGGAAACGATGGCACATCTAATCACTGATGTGTTTTAATGTACTTCCTCGGTGCTTGTATGTAGAGCAGAGTCCCTCGGTGAATCGGGTTGTGTGTGTCGGTCACAGACGGCAGCGTTGAAAACTAAATGTTGTCACACGGCACTGAGACAGTTTGTAACAGCAGGCGACAGGCGGTCATATCATTAGTCTATTCATGTTTTCACTGCTCTGTGATTTGATTTAAAACATCCGACACTCAGAGGAAGAAACTGCAAAATAGCTCAGGACTAAATCTGTACAGTTTTTTTTTCTTAACCTTCCTGTCGTCCTCCCGGGTCAAATTGACCCCGTCTGTTTTGACTGTTCCTTCCTTCATTCCTTACTTCATTCCTTCCTTCCTCCCTTCCTTCTGTCCTTCCTTCCTTCCTTCCTTCCCCCCCTCCCTCCTTCTCTCCTTCTTTCCTCCCTTCCTTCCTTCCTTCCTTCCTTTTTTCCTCCCTCCCTCCTTCTTTCCTTCCTTCCTTCCTTCTTTCCTCCCTCCCTCCCTCTCTCTCTCTTTCCTCCCTTCCTTCTTTCCTCCCTCCCTCCTTCTTTCCTTCCTTCCTTCCTTCTTTCCTCCCTCCCTCCCTCTCTCTCTCTTTCCTCCCTTCCTTCTTTCCTCCCTCCCTCCTTCTTTCCTTCCTTCCTTCCTTCTTTCCCCCTCCCTCCTTCCTTCCTTCCTCTATTCCTTCCTTCCTTCTTTCCTCCCTCCCTCCTTCTTTCCTCCCTTCCTTCCTTCCTTCTTTCCTCCCTCCCTCCTTTCCTTCCTTCCTTCTTTCCTCCCTCCCTCCCTCCCTCTCTCTCTCTTTCCTCCCTTCCTTCCTTCCTTCTTTCCTCCCTCCCTCCCTCCTTCTCTCTTTCTTTCCTCCCTTCCTTCTTTCCTTACTTCCTCCCTCCTTCTTTCCTTCCTTCCTTCTTTCCTCCCTACAGTTTCCTCATTCTTATTCTTTAGGCCAGTGGTCTCCAACCCTGCTCCTGGAGAGCTACTGCCCTGCATGTTTTAGGTATCTCCTCACTCTAACTCGTTATCAAGCAGCTGAGGCTCGTCAAAGGGCTTGATAACGAGTTGATTATTAGAATCAGGTGTGTTAGAGTGAGGAGATACCTAAAACATGCAGGGCAGTAGCTCTCCAGGAGCAGGGTTGGAGACCACGGCTTTAGGCTCATCCACACCAAGAACCTTAACTATAAATATCATTCTCACTCCAGTGGACGGTGGAGTCCATACACAGGCTGAAACGCATTAGAGAAAAAGGGGGGTGTTAAAAACATTCAAACATGTAATAAAATTAATAAAATAAATAAAATAAAGATAAAATATAAAACGAAAGAAAAATAATAAAAGAAAACAAACATTCGTTCCATCATTCAGACCAACATTTAGCAGCATTGGTTGAGTAAAAAGTGCATTAGTGACCCTTAATAAAGTGCTACATAAACAAATTGTCTTTGCTAGATGGCTGGCTGTCAGCCTACTGGGGGGGGGGGGGGGGTTGGATATGTGTGTGTGTGTGGGGAGGGGGGCGCAGTCCATTCAACAGCCTCACAGCTTGTAAGAAGAAGCTGTTCAGCATTCTGGATGTTCTGCTGTGGATGCTCCTAGATGGCAGGAGGGAGAACAGTCCATGAGAGGGGTGATGAGGGTCCTTGATGATGGAAAGGAGGGAGGGAGGAAGGGAGGAAGAAGGAAGGAAAGGAAAGAAGGAAGGAAGGAAGGACGGAGGAAAGAAGGAAGGAAGGAAGGTAGGAGGGAGGGAGAAAGGAAGGGAGGAAGGAAGGAAAGAAGGACAGAAGGGAGGAAGGAAGGAAGAAGGAAGGAAAGAAGGGAGGAAGGAAGGGGAGGGAGGGAGGAAGAAGGAAGGAAAGGAGGGAGGAAGGTAGAAGGAAGGAAAGGAGGGAGGAAGGAAGGCAGGAAAGAAAATAAGGAAGGGAGGAAGGAAGGGAAGGAAGGACGGAGGAAAGAAGGAAGGAAGGAAGGAAGGTAGGAAGGAGGGAGGGAGAAAGGAAAGAAGGACAGAGGAAAGAAGGGAGGGAGGGGAAAAAAGAGAAGGAGGAAGGAGGAAGGAAAGAAGTAGGGAAGGAAAGAAGGAGGGAGGGAGGAAGGAAGGACAGAAGGTCAGAAGGAAGGAAGAAAGGGGGATGGAGGAAGGAAAGAGAGAATTAGGGAGGGAGGAAGGACAGACGGAAGGAAGGAAGGGAGGAAAGAAGGAACAATCAAATCAGACGGGGTCAATATGACCCAGGAGGACGACACAAAGGTTAAAGTGCATTTTAACAAAAAACTGGAAGTAGGCGTACTTTTCTGCAGTTTTTTATACTTTGTAAAGTTATCCAGCCCCTTGGGGTGGTCCGCATGTTTAACACCGCTGCTTTAAACCATACAGCATGAAAAAATATGCATCCAGTCTGACATTTAGAGGAAAACTTCAAAACCTGCAAATATCATCTTAATTATGGAAACTGACTGACTGACTTTATATGTATTTATTTATTTTAATGAGGCTTTGCTTCACTCTCAGCACGGATTGGAGCAGAATGACACACAGAGGTGATTTCTTTAGAGAAGTTTGTATCAGGCACAAACTAATAATCAACCCACTAAAGAGACTTCAGGCAGGAACAAGTTCAAGTGTTTTAATGAGACACAGGTCAGTACACGGATAATCAGTCCAAACCGGCGAAAGTAGGGTAACAGCTCCAAACACTCACATCGGATGATTGTCCTTGACGTCTCTCTACGTCTCTACGCTACGTCACTCTATGCGACACCAGACCCGCTTATTCCAGTTGTTGTTGCTAGCTGATATCAATGGTTATTATTCCAGTTGTTGTTGCTAGCTGATATCAATGGAGGCTTATTCCAGTTGTTGTTGCTAGCTGATATCAATGGAGGCTTATTCCAGTTGTTGTTGCTAGGTGATATCAATGGAGGCAATGGAGGACGTCAAACATCAGTCCCTTGGACAGAGGACCAAACCAAATTATTAATCTTTGGGGAGATGGCTCCATTCTCTTACAATCCGGAATTATATGACATCACACATTACACGCTAGATGACGCCTCCGCTCCGACGACGTTGCCACAGCAACCTGTCAGATTGGTCATTAATGTGGCCCAGGTCTGAACAGAGCCAAATCCCATTTGGAAATTTGCTAAAAACAATGTGGACAGTCAGGCCTAAAAATCAGATATGAGAAGGAATCAGATTTGAATCAGATTTACCTGCAGTCTGAACGCAGCCTAAGGCAAAGAAGATCTGGCACAGAAGGAGGAGAAGACACAAACTAACCACACTAGCAGAGCGGAGACAATGAGACACAGGTGTATCACATTAGGACGGGGCAGGTAATCACACAGGTGGGAAACCTGACAGAGATCCTGAAAATCAGTATCCATGAAAAACAGCTGATCTTAGATTTTGGTACTTAATGGGAACACTTACCCTAACAGCTGATCTTAGATATTAGGAAGGAAGGAAGGAAGGAAGGAAGGAAGGAAGGAAGGAAAGGAAGGAAGGAAGGAAGGAAGGAAGGAAGGAAGGAAGGAAGGAAGGAAGGAAGGAAGGAGGAAATGGAGGAAAGAAGGAAAGAAGGGTAAATTGGAAGGAATGAAGGAAGGAATGAAGGAAGGAAGGATGGATGGAAGGAAGGAAGGGAAGGAAGGAAGGAAGGAAGGAAGGAAGGAAGGAAGGAAGGACAGAAGGAAGGAAGGAAGGACAGATGGAGGGAACATTTACCCTAACAGCTGAAAACATTGGTTAGAAAATTAGAAAAGTCATCAAATGTAATAAGTTACATTACTTTGATGAAGCCATTGAAATAGTTACATTACTTATTACATTATAAATAGAGTAACTAGTAATCTATTACATTCATAAAGTAACCTTCCCAACCCTGTTCACAAGTGAATGTCATGAGGATTTCATGAGGGAAGAAAGGAAAGGAGGGAGGAAGGACAGAGGAAAGAAGGAAAGGAGGGAGGAAGGAAGGGAGGAAGGAAGGGAGGGAAAGAAAGAAAATCAGGAAGGGAGGAAGGAAAGGGAGGAAGGAAGGGAGGAAAGAAAAGAAGGATGGGAGGAAGGAAAGGAGGAAGGAAGAAGGAAGGAAAGGAGGGAGGAAGGAAAGGAAGGAACAGACCTAGTGCATGAAATAGAGAATCTGTTATATTAGTCACCTGCAGAGACTTTGTGTTATATTGTTTATTGTGTTATTTCATTGTATTTGTATTATAATTGGCGTCATGGTGTGTTAGAATATGACTGTACTGTTAGGGGATCCTAAAAAAAAGCAGTGTTTATGTTTTGTTTGTGTTTGTAATGTTTGAGTCTGATCGCTGGCAGCTGCTGCAGTGACATATAAAAGCTGAGTAGGAGGGAGAAGGCGAGGGGCTTTTGTTCAGTGTTGCACTCCTGGAAGCTGTACTGTACTGTACATTACCCAACTCATGAAAATAATAAAACCCTCCTGAGAAAAAAGGTTTGTTCTTTGTGTTTTTTGCCAGCACTGACAGAGAGAAACACTGCTGTCGTTAACCAACAACCACATGAAGAGAGAATATTAAAAATAGCACCTGCTTCACTCTGGAGCCAGAAGGTTACACTTTGGTTTCCTGTTGTCCTCGAGTCAAGGAAGGAAGGATGGAAGGGAGGAAGAAGGAAGGAAAGGAGGGAGGAAGGGAGGAAGGAAGGACGGAAGGAAGGAAAGGAGGGAGGGAGGAAGGAAGTAAGGGAGAAAGAAGGAAGGAAGGAAGGAAAGGAGGAAGAAGGAAGGAAAGGAGGGAGGAAGGAGGGGAGGAAAGAAAAGAAGGGAAGGAAGGAAGGGAGGAAGAAGGAAGGAAAGGAGGGAGGAAGGAAGGGAGGAAAGAAAGAAAAGAAGGAAGGGAGGAAGGAAGGGAGGAAAGAAAAGAAGAAAAGGAGGAAGGAAGAAGGAAGGAAAGGAGGGAGGAAGAAGGAAGGAAAGGAGGGAGGAAGGAAAGGAAGGAAGGACAGAGGAAAGAATGAAGGAAGGAAGGGAGGAGGAGGGAGGAAGGAAAGAAGGACAGAGGAAAGAATGAAGGAAGGAAGGGTAACCTCTTTGAGCGGCTGAAGTTACAGTTTGGTTTTCAGGCACAACGTGTAGTCAAAGCAGGGGACTCGTCCTGGGACGTTTGGATCTTCTGAGGAGTAAAAGCAGCTAATTAGAGCTGATGTAGTGAGGAACTTCTCCACCTTCAGGCAGGATGCATTTCTCTTTAAATTAATGCAAAAAAAAATCACAGGAAAACCAGTTTCAGGAAGGAAGGAAAGAAGGGAGGAAGGAAAGAAGGAAAGAAGGGAGGAAGGAAGGCAGGAAAGAAAAGAAGGAAGGGAGAAAGGAAGGAAGGACGTAGGAAAGAAGGAAGGAAGGAAGGCAGGAAAGAAAGAAGGAAGGGAGAAAGGAAGGAAGGACGTAGGAAAGAAGGAAGGAAGGAAGGAAGGAAGGAAGGAGGGAGGGGACAAAGCAAGGAAAGGAGGAAGGAAAGAAGGGAGGAAGTTAGGCAGGAAAGAAAAGAAGGAAGAGAGAAGGAAGGAAGGACGTAGGAAAGAAGGAAGGAAGGAAGGAAGGAAGGGAGGGAGGGACAAAGCAAGGAAAGGAGGAAGGAAAGAAGGAAAGAAGGAAAGAAGGAAAGGAGGAAGGAAGGAAGGAGAGAAGGAAAGGAGGGAGGAAGGAAGGCAGGAAAGAAAAGAAGGAAGGGAGAAAGGAAGGAAGGACGTAGGAAAGAAGGAAGGAAGGAAGGAAAGAAGGAAGAAAGGAAGGAGGGAGGGACAAAGCAAGGAAAGGAGGAAGGAAAGAAGGAAGGAAAGGAAGGAAGGAGGGAGGGAGGAAAGGAAGGAAAGAAGGAGGGAGGGAATAAGGAAGGACAGGAGGAAGGAAGAAAGGGGGATGGAGGAAGGAAAGAAGGAAGGGAGGAAAGAAAGAGAGAAGGAGGGAGGAAGGAAGGACAGACGGAAGGAAGGAAGGACAGACGGAAGGAAGGAAGAAAGGGGGATGGAGGGAAGGAAAGAAGGAAGGGAGGAAAGAAAGAGAGAAGGAGGGAGGAAGGAAGGACAGATGGAAGGAAGGAAGGACAGACGGAAGGAAGGAAGAAAGGGGGGATGGAGGAAGGAAAGAAGGAAGGGAGGAAAGAAAGAGAGAAGGAGGGAGGGAGGAAGGACAGACGGAAGGAAGGGAGGAAAGAAGGAACAGACGACAAGGAGGTTAAAGTTATTCACTGCTTCAATTTCAATACAAAAAAACTGTAGTAATTAGGATGTTGTTATTTGACTGGTAGTGTAAATACACACATACAGACACACATACAGACACATATACATACACATATATACTAAATATCACCATAAAATGAAAGTTACAGAATAAACGAGGTAGTGAGAGGAGAGGACACGATGGGAATGAGACTGCTGCATGATAACGACGACCATAACAGACTAGTTCAGTGTTATCCTCACAGATGAATCCTGACGTATAGACTGTAAACTGTGTGCATTCATACAGCTTTTATAGAAGCCTTTAACCCTGCAGCCTCAGATATCTGCGCTGTGCATCACCACAGGGAATAACATACAAACAAACAAGCAAAAGCTCCCATGTTTACAGCTTCATTTACAGGTTTACAGCAGCTTACTTTCTATAATCTCTTCTCCGTGTGCATTAGGAGGAGTCTGGCCTTAACTGGCTTTCTTCCAGCATCAGCAACATTTTCTCTTATTTTCTCCTCTTGTGTAAACAGTGTTGTCCTTAAATGAACCAGCAACGCAACGGGAAACAACTAAAAATACAGTTTTGCTTTTGACTGTTCCTTCTTTCCTTCCTTCTTTCCTTCCATCTGTCCTTCCTCCCTCCATCCTTCTCTCTTTCTTTCCTCCCTTCCTTCTTTCCTCCCTTCTTTCCTCCCTAATTCTCTCTCTTTCCTTCCTCTCTCTTTCCTTCTTCCCTCCTTCCTTCCTCCCTCCTTTCCTTCCTTCTTCCTCCCTTCCTTCCTTCCCCCTTCCTTTCTCCCTTCCTTCCTTCCTTCCTTCCTTGACTCGAGGACAACTGGAGGGTTGACCTCTGTGTCATCCTCCCGGGTCAAATTGACACCGTCTGCTTTGACTTTTCCTTCTTTCCTCCCTTCCTTCCTTCCATCTGTCCTTCCTTCTGTCCTTCCTTCCTCCCTCCCTCCTTCTTTCCTTCCGCCCTCCTTCTTTCTTTCCTCCCTCCTTCTCTCTTTATTTCCCCCCCTACCTTCCTCCCTGTCCTTCTTTCCTTCCTTCCCCCCTTCCTCTTTTCCTTTCTCCCTACCTCCTTAATTTTTTTCCTTTCTCCCTCCCTCCTTCCTTTCCTTTTTTCCTCCCCTCCCTCCCTACTACCTTCCTTCCTTCTTTCCTCCGTCCTTCCTTCCTTCTTTCCTTTCCTCCCTTCTTTCCTCCTCCCTCCCTCCTTTCCTTCCTTTTTCCTCCCTCTTTTCCTTTCTTCTTCCTTCCTCCCTCCCTCCTTTCCTTCCTTCTTCCTCCTTTCCTTCCTTTGTCCTCCCTCCCTTCCTTTCTTCTTCCTTTCCTTCCTTCTTCCTCCCTTCCATCCTTCCCTCCTCCCTCCCTCCTTTCCTTCCTTTGTCCTCCCTTCCTCCCTCCTTTCCTTCCTCCCTCCCTTCCTTCATTCTTCCTCCCTTCCATCCTTCCCTCCTTCCCTCCTTCCTCCCTCCCTCCCTTCCTTCTTCATCCCTTCCTCCTTAACTCGAAGACAACAGGAGGGTTAAAATGGTACAGAGGGTAAAAGAAAAGGTTATGTTCATCAAAGTAGAGTAATTATAAATCTCCTCTTTCAGGAATCAATTAATGGATTAACATCTCACAGCTGTTCTGCACACAGTCGACGTTAATGATTGGTTTTAGATGAACTGGACAGAAAGGTGAAAGATTATAGAAACTTCCAAATAGGTTTGGAAGAACTCTCTGAGTAATATTTGATTTCCATTGTAGATAAAATGTGTGTTCGGCTGTTTCACCTTTAAGTCGGATGTTTGAGCTTCATCGTGCAGAATGACGCATGTTTGACACCTGAAGGATGTTTTTACATTAATCTGCTTTAGTTTGGAGCCAGTCGTGTGATGCACAAACACACAGAATAAACTTTACATCTGCTGCCCAGAAGGAAAACATATGAATATGCATGTATGTTTAATTTCAGAGATTCTGGAAGTTTTAATGAGGAAGAAGAAGGAGATGAAGTTTTAAGTAGTAGCTTTATTGTCATTATATTGAGGGTCAGTCAGCCTCTCCTGAGGAATAAACAGATTTAACCTTCGTGTCTTCCTCCCGGGTCAAATTGACCCCGTCTGTTTTGACTGTTCCTTCCTCTCTCCCTCCTTCTCTTTCTTTCCTTCCTCTCTCTTTCCTCCCTTCCTTCTTTCCTTCCTCCATCCCCCCTTTCTTCCTTCCTTCTGTCCTTCCTCCCTCCCTCCTTCCTCCCCCATAATGCATAATAGGACTTTTCCTTTTTGGTGAGTTTCTTGACCATTGTAGGCTCTGTTTCATGCTTAGAAGTAAGATTTAGTGTCTAAATAAGTTGAAACAAATCTAAAACGGTAAGTGGACTAGTTAGTAAACCGGTTAGAGGAATAGTTAATAACCCGGTTAGTGGACTAGTTAGTGGACTAGTTAGTAAACCGGTTAGTGGACTAGTTAGTAAGCCGATTAGTGGACTAGTTAGTAAACCGGTTAGTGGACTAGTTAGTAAACCGGTTAGTGGACTAGTTAGTAAACCGGTTAGTGGACTAGTTAGTAAGCCGATTAGTGGACTAGTTAGTAAACCGGTTAGTGGACTAGTTAGTAAACCAGTTAGTGGACTAGTTAGTAAACAGATTAGTGGACTAGTTAGTGGAGCAGTTAGTGGAATAGTTAATAAACTGGTTAGTGGACTAGTGAGTAAACCGGTTAGTGGACTAGTGAGTAAACCGGTTAGTGGACTAGTTAGTAAACCGGCTAGAGGAGCAGTTAGTGGACTAGTTAGTAAACCGGTTAGTGGACTAGTTAGTAAACCGGTTAGTGGACTAGTTAGTAAGCCGATTAGTGGACTAGTTAGTAAACCGGTTAGTGGACTAGTTAGTAAACCGGTTAGTGGACTAGTTAGTAAACAGATTAGTGGACTAGTTAGTGGAGCAGTTAGTGGAATAGTTAATAAACCGGTTAGTGGACTAGTGAGTAAACCGGTTAGTGGACTAGTTAGTAAACCGGCTAGAGGAGCAGTTAGTGGACTAGTTAGTAAACCAGTTAGTGGACTAGTTAGTGTAGTAGTTAATAACATTTTGTACAGACATAGAGAGGTGGACTGGAATAACAGGATCTGATACAGTGTGACGTTTTGCCTTTATGTATTTTATTTTGTTATTTTAACAAGTTTGAATAAATAAATAAAACTAGAAGGGGAGGAGAGCAATCAGTGTGTGTGTATGTGTGTGTGTGTGTGTGTGTGTGTGTGTGTGTATAGTCTATTTTATATACTGTATGTGTACATCAGCTGTCGTCACACAGCTGATAGCCGGTGGATTGACAGTCAGGAGCAGCTCAGTTCATATTTTTCCTCAGCTGCTCTCCATCACCGTGGAGACAGTGAAGGCCTGATGACAGACCCGGAGGGAAGAATTGGTTTTGGCAGCCGGTCGCTGGAGACTCGAGCGGCAAGTTAAACCTCAGAATGCACTTTACCGTCTTCTTTGTTGCTCTTTGTTTCTCCGCATGTCACCGAAGATCATGAATACATTTAAACATTTCAAAAGAACAACAAATCAACTTCCTGGAAGGTTTTTTTATTATTAAAACACTGTGGCTGGCGAATGGATTTAATGTGCTGCAGTGTGTCTTTAATGCGAGTCTCACTTTTTACTGCATGCACTTCCTGTCTGTCAGGGTGGATTAGTGCTGCACCGCCGCACCGCCCTGGAGAGGAACTGTTTGAAGAAGGAGCAAAGCTTGAATTATCCAGATTTATATGAGAGGCGGTGTGACAGCAGGGGAACTGAGACACAAGTTAGGTGTTATAAAGGAGTATAAACAGAATATACCTGCTCGGTGCCGCAGTACGTGATGCTGTATGTTATATTTAAGCGGAGCGGGTTGAAGGACAGCTGACACAGTAACACGTCGTCTCCTTAGAAAATGACTTATTCAGATGAAACTACTCTTTACAAGTTCATAAAGGGGACGTGTTGTGCTTTTTGTGGTTTTCTGTTATTTAAATCCTGTTATTATGTCAGATATCAATGTTAAATATGGTCAATCAGCAGCTTTTTACAGTAAATTCACACTTTTGCAATACATGGCGGTTAATTATTCAGAATTGTACATTAAGCTGCAGTGAATTCAAATTTAATTACAGCACCATTCAGTAATTTAGCCATAAAATATAGTAGTTTTACTCTTATTTTGTGGTTAACATGAAAACATAATACGTTAATGTGATTTAATTGTATGTAATTTCAGATTATAATTACAGCATCATATTACAGTTTTACATTAAAATATTGTATTTTCACAGTAATATTATGCCTGGTTTGCTTTAGAAACACAATATATTACAGTGATTATCATGTAAATTACTGTTAAATAATTACAGTATAACACTGTGACTTTACTGCAATTATTAGCCAGTAATTTACAGTAAAATTATTATTTGCCAAGTTGATAAAGGGGACACATGTGTGATGATGTCAGATATCTATATGAACATATTTAAAGGTCCAAAAGGTGGAAGTGAACTCTATACTCCCTGTCAGACAAATTCAGGGCTCAGTCAGAGTTATTTAATATATAATAATAAAGAAAAGCAATTTAACACATGTAATATGAAATGTAAAATTATATCTGTTGCATTGCTTTTCTCGTTTTTATTTGTATGCTCTCTGTTAAATGTACTAATGAAATAAATTAAAACGTTATCTTGTGGTTACCAACGTTACAAATTCTGCCTGGATTTATGTTCACAGAGTGGACGTTGTAAAAAACTTGGAAAAGTACTTTGAGACCCGAGTTTCTTGATTTCGGCAGCAAAAAGTCAGTAAAACATCGTAGTTTTAGTTAAATGACTCTTTTCTGTATTAAAGTCAGTGATTTACTGTCATTTATATTTTGTTCTGATGTCGGATGATAAACACGGTCAAAGTTCTGAAACTAGAGCTGAACGTATGTAGAATGTTCCGGAATCTTTGGTTGCTAAGCTGGTTGCTAAGGTGGTTGCAAAGTGGGGCCTTAAAGAGACAGGAGCTAGAACGGCCTGTTTCAGACAGAGACTGTTCCGGAATATTTGGTTGCTAAGGCGGTCGCTAAGGTGGTTGCTAAGATGGTTGCTAAGGGGGGCCTTAAAGAGACAGGAGCTAAAACGGCCTGTTTCAGACAGAGGCTGAACTGAGCGGCTGCATAAAGGACCAGTAGAAGATAAATAAGGAGATTTTAACTGGAAATCATGTAAAGATATTCCAGTAGAGACACACAATATTAATATAGAGATGGAGATGTGGAGAATATCACTTCTTTTTAGTGTTTTTTTCTGCCTTATTTTCCCTGAAATGTGAGAAAAGAAAATGTTTTATCTTAAAAAATCAATCTCTTACTATCAGTGCTCAGACTATAGACAGGAGGACCAATCAGGATCTGCCTTTTATACCATGTGACCACACTGTAACTGTGACTGTGGGTGAAGGAGCTGAAAACTCAATTTTTCAAAATAAGATGTCAACACGTTTAACTTCAGTATTAGTCACAGCTCCTCAAACTGATCTGACTGTCTAAATCACATTTAATTAATTTAATTAAACTTAATTTCACTCTGATTTAGTTTTAGCTGATTAATCCACGTTAAGCCACATTAAGCTCATTTATTATCTTTATCAAATATTTTGTTTTTCCTCTGTAAACACGCCTCATCACAGGTTTCAATTACATTTAATTTTAGTTGATTAATTCTTGGTAAGGTACATTAAACTTAATTCTCCCCCATTTGTTTCATAATGATCTCATTTTATTAATAAAAAAAAAAAGATTGGGCTTCATGCAAGAACATTTTTACATTATTCTTCTAAATCTCTCTCTTATTATTTTATTTGGATTCAACAAACACTGTGTCTCTAATCACTTCTGTTAGTTGGACAGGTTAGTTTTATTGTTATCGTTTGTGGTACCAAATCATTACAGACTGCTAAATTAACACAATAAACCTACTGATGGTTTATATGTGACAACAGTATAGTGGTGCTTAGTGTAAAACACATAATAAGCAGTATAATTTACATTAGTATAACGCTGCGATGTTCACAGTAGTTACAACGTCCTAGTGTCCATAGTTCCACACTCAACCTTTTGATTATCCGGGTAGTCACTCAAAATATTCATTGTAAGTACAAAAGCCTTCCTCAAAGCGGAGATAAAAATAGTGGCAGTAAAATCCAAAGTATTCATCCTCTGGGAAGAAGCAATGTGCTCAGCTAATTTAATAGAAAAGTCTGGTTTCCAACCTCTGGTTTGAGCCTGATGAACGTCACCAGTTCATGAGGAGCTAAATGTGCATATAAGATGACCTGTGATGCTCCATTTGTGGGTTCAATTCACAAAAATTGCCCAAAAGAGTGAAAATAATCCATGAGAGTGTCGCTTTGACATGAGGTTAGATGTAAATTAACCCTTACATAATGTTAAGGGCCAAATTTGACCCATTTTTTTTTTTTTACATTTGACAGAAAGGAAAAAAACACCTTATAAAATGTCATGTGACCCAGAATATACAAAAACATTTTAAAACATTTTTTTTGTGCAGCTGATACGCACTTTGGTTGAGTGTTCGGCTATCATTTATTAAAAAAAATTCCAAAACTACCACTCAGAAATACAGTTTATTCACCATTTATCATCGTCATTTACTGAAAGCGTTATATTCTCCAGTGTTATACAACATTGGACCATTATATAGTGTGATTGTAAAGTTTTTTCTCCATCAACAAAAAGTGTAAAACCTAAAGAATAAACTCTCTCTGCTCTTTGAAAGCTTCATTAAGGGATTAATCACCAATTAATTAACGACTGATGAGGTATTCATGAATGATTTGTGGTTCGGAAATGATGTATAGTTATGAGAGGATACTTTGAAATGCCTGAACATGAACAGTATGTGAGGGTTAAACAGTCTAATATGTGGTTTGACCATGTTGTTATGGTTTCAGGTGGCTTAACCCTCCTGTTGTCCTCGAGTAAGGAAGGAAGGGAGGAAGAAGGAAAGAAAGGAGGGAGGAAGAAAGGAAGGGAGGAAGAAGGAAGGAAATGAGGAAGGAAGAAAGGAAGGGAGGAAGAAGGAAGGAAAGGAGGGAGGAAGGAAGGAAGGAAGGGAGGAAGAAGTAAGGAAATGAGGGAGGGAGGAAGAAGGAAGGAAAGGAGGAAGGAAGGAAGGGAGGAAGGCAGGAAGAAAGAGACGAAGGAAGAAGGAAGGAAGGTGGGAGGAAGGAAGGAGGGAAGGAAGGAAAAAAGGAAGGAGGAAAGGAAGGAAAGAAGGAAGGAGGGAGGGAGGAAGGATAGAGGGAGGGAGGGAGGAAAGACAGAGGAAAGAAGGAAGGAAGGAAGGAAGGAAGGAAGGAAGGAAGGAAGGAAGGAAGGAAGAAAAGAAGGAAGGAGGCAAGGAAAGAAGGAGGGAGGAAAGGACGGAGGATAGAAGGAAGGAAGGAAGGAAGGAAGGAAGAAAGGGGGATGGTGGAAGGAAAGAAGGAAAGAAGTAAAGAAGGAAGGGAAGAAGGAACAGTCAAAACAGACGAGGGCGAGGACGACATGAAGGTTAAATAAACACAGATTTCCAGTGAAACGGGGCTCAGTAATGACATATTTCTTATACATGAGTGAGTGTTCTTGTGGGTTTGCCTCCAGATAAGAAGCTCTGGTCTTGAATCAGCCGCCTCCAGCTTCCTGCCATCCTCTGTTCAAACCTTCAGGGCCTCTTTAGATGCAGATGAAGAGCTCTCCGGTTTGAGTCCGGAGCTCCGGCAGCTGGAGGAGACACTCAAAGAGCGATAACCGCCAGGCCTCCGAGGAGGATCTACATAAGAGCCCTGAGAGGAGAGAGAAACGTAAACAACACGAGTGCAGAGAGATGAAACGTGTGCATTCAGGCGTTTGTTAGAGCGCGGAGTCAAAGACAGGACAGGAGGAGTCGAGGGAAGGCATTAATGAGAGAGCGATCGGAGCAGCTGAGGAGACGACGAGAGCTCTTCACTGTGAGAGGGGAGAGATTAAAGGAGCGCGTGAGGACGGAGGAGGTGATTCATATGAAAAGGACAGCGTGAACTTAATGGATTAGATGCTCAAATAAGACTTTATTTACAATTTCATGAGTCGACACATCATGTTTCATTCAAGCGCTGACAAAGAAAACTGTAGAAATACACATTATATGTTGTTCTTTAAATCCATTCTGCTTAGTTTTTCCTAAAGATGTTCTATATTTGTCAATGAACTGATTTATTAACAAGTATTGTGTGTGTTCTGTCCAGGCGGGGAGCTCCGGTACTCTGAAATGATGCTAACGCGGAAGTAACTTAAAACTGCATTCTATCAAAAGGCCACCAGGGGGCGACCGTTTTGGTGTCAAAAGGACTTCCGTCTCTATACAAGTCAATGGAGAATTCACCAACTTCTCACTTGATTTCTAACCTCAGTAAACGTTTTCAAAATGTGTTTATGGTCTCAATCGCTAGTTTAAAGCCTTCTTCAATGCAGTATGATGTTCATTTGGGACATTTTGGCCTCCCTGATTTTATATGTGACGATAAAGCAGGGTATGCATTAGGGCGTGGCTACGTCGTGATTGACAGGTTGATTGGTTCACAGGTTCAGGAGCGCGGACAGATAGACTGCAGGAAATAGCCGTGAACTTGTTTCACACCGACAGTTTTCTCCGGCGTTTTGTGGTTATAGTCGTAACAGCTAACTTGGTTAGCATCACCAGGTTGCCGGTGTAGACTGTGGTAGATCCAGCCCTCGCAACCTCCCCCGCTCCGTCCTCATGCTCCTCCTGATGACCATATAAGTAGATTCCGTGTTTTTATTTTTCCCGGCATGCACCTGAAATTTTCAAGATGGCGCTGCTCAGATCCGATACTATTGGCCTCCGAGCAGCAGTCCACAAACCAATGGGTGACGTCACGGATGTTACGTCCATTATATATACAGTCTATGGATCAAACCCAGCACCCAGGAATAGTGCTGGACTTTGAATCCATTTCTTATATACAGTCTATGGTGTGTATCCAACTCTGCAATGGAGACACAAAGGCTGAGAGGACAATCCTGTAGCGTTCCAGCTTCCTGCCTCCCGCCTACGTCTTGTCTTCTTTTTATAACATCACGTGTGGATCATTAACCTGCTGCAGCTTCTACCTGCTGAGCAGATCTCACTATCAGCAGGAGGAGATGATGAGAGCAGGTTGACCTCTCCTCTGAGAGCCTGAAGTAGGAGGAGCGGGGGAATCTAGTGCAGCTAAATTAGTCACAGTACCAAATTAAAACACTATTTATATGTTGTTCTACTTGTGTATGTGTGTGATAGGATTTGTGCAACTTTTATTTCTGTGTTTTTTATTAGCAATATGTTATAATTTGATTCTTCATTGATATTTATATACTAGAATTGTTTCTATTCTTTATAAATTATCTTTTTGGTATGTGTGACTGTAGATAATTTAGGTATTTATGGTTGTTATTTCAATGAATACCAAAATTATCTATCTATAAAATATCTGTCTTTATGGGGAAACCTTTGACTATCAGGCACAGACCAGGTGGACTCAAATGCATAGACAGGGACACAAGGATGAAGAGTTCTCAAGCCGTTTAATCAGTCCAAAGAGTCAGAAACCAGGAAATCTAAATCACATGGCAGAGGTACAAAATCACGAGGCGATTACTCAGAATCCAAAAGGCAAAACTGGTCAATAACACTAAGAATATATACTGAGATATAAACGCTGACAGGAAACTGACAAGACGATCTGGACCAGAAGGGAAAGAGCACACCTCATATAAACACTGGATGATAACGAAGCACAGGTGTAACACATTAGAAGAAGGGAGGCAATCAACAGGAGGGGAGGAAGCTAGACAAGACAATGGAAAACATACCCAAATAAAACAGGAAGTAGACAAGACACAAACTAAACCTATATTTTAAAAATATTTTACGAAACTATCGGGCCCTGACATTGACAGTGCTGCATATTGCCTTTGATAATTCATACTTAGAAAGTAGAACTAAAGATGATTAGTTCAAACATTTCAAAATGTAACTGCATTAATTTGCATTTTGTGACTTTTAAATATATACAGTCATATACACTGCCTGGCCAAAAAAAAAAGTTGCCACCAAAAAAACAGGTCACACACGCATTGTTTGGATAAGCTCATAAATGGTCAGACTCAATGCATCTACAGTAACGGTTCATTACTCTACTAACAAGGAAAGACAGTTACCCATCTGTGGTATTGGGCATATTCCAAGATGACAATGTCAGGATTCATCAGGCTCAAATTGTGAAGGAGTGGTTCAAGGAGCATGAGACATCATTTTCACACATGGATTGGCCACCACAGAGTCCGGACCTTAACCCCATTGAGAATCTTTGGGATGTGCTGGAGAAGGCTTTGTGCAGTGGTCCGTGTGTTAAAACCTCGTCTCATCTCGATCTCATGAGCTGAGTGTATCCTCACACCTCTAGTGGTCAGAGGATATGACTTTCTGACTCCTGAACCCACAGACTGGTTTCCTTGTTTGTAGAATAACGAACCGTTACTGTAGATGCATTGAGTCTGACCATTTCTGTGCAGAGAGTATTCATGTTACAGTTTCCTCAGAGTCGTGGTGGCTTCATGCATCAGACGGTGTGTTGATAATTACTCTGATTCTCCTCGGCCGAGCTTCAATAAACATTTTCAGCGTCAGACATCCTGGACTCCTGAACACTTTCTCTACTGCTGAGGTTTAACCACAAACTAATCCAAACTAATCCTCCATAATAACAACATGTAGCACTTTCACCCATTCACACACTGATGGCGAAGCCTTAGGGAGCAACTTCATGTTTAACCCTCCTGTTGTCCTCGAGTCAAGGAAGGAAGGGAGGAAGAAGGAAGGACGGAAGGGAGGAAAGGAGGAAGGAAAGGAGGGAGGAAGAAGGAAGAAAAGGAGGGAGGAAGGAAGGAGGGAAGGAATGAAGGAAGGACATAGGAAAGAAGGAAGGGAGGAAGGTAGGGGGAGGAAAGAAAGAGAGAAGGAGGGAGGGAGGAAGGACAGACGGAAGGAAGGAGGGAAGGAAAGAAGGAGGGAGGGAGGAAGGAAGGACAGAAGGAAGGAAGAAAGGGGGATGAGGAAGGAAAGAAGGAAGGGAGGAAAGAAAGAAAGAGAGAAGGAGGGAGGGAGGAAGGACAGACGGAAGGAAGGAAACAGGCTTTCCAACGATCTAAGATTTATTACCAAGAAGCATTATTACAACAAAGAAAAACTCTACCAAACACAAATTTCCTTACTTTTTGAGCTATGTTTATATACGTCATCTGAACTGCTGCACGGCTCCACCTACAGCCAATAGATGGCAGCTGTCACATTATGACCTCTTATTGCCTCCCATAAGCCTCTAGAGGAAATTAAAAACAATTAAAACCGCTGTGAAAATGGTCAGAAGAAGAAGAAGGAGGGTAGAGTAATGGAGAGCAGCCACATCAGCGAGGTCCAAGCCAGCTGATTGGAGCTCATCACTGTGTGTGTGTGTGTGTGTGTGTGTGTGTGTGTCTCATTAATTCTCTTTTATTCTCCCTCTCAGATAAGACTCTCTCCTCAGTGAGCTGAATAAATTGCATTTCTCTGCTCGCCACGACGACGGCGGCTCAGTAGTGAATGAAGCACCGAGCCTCGATAACGCTGCGCCCGCTTTCCCTTCATGATTATTGTTTCCTTCCTTTTAGCAGGAAGGTGAAGAGTTGAAAGGTTTCCCCCCCTCCTCCTCCAAAAAAAACAAAAAAAAGGGATGAATTTTCTTTGTAAGATATTCATGGGAAAATAATGAGACATCTTTGGTTAATGAAACAGAAGCTCAACGGCTCAGCGAGGGGGAAACTCCAAGAAAAGGAAACACGACTCGATCTTTAAATTATTATTAAAGTAGCTTCTCCTTTTCTTTCGGGGTTAATGTGGAAATACAGATGATTTGTCTGACATTAACCTTCATTATTCATGCTGCCAACTTCAATTCTTTATACCTGACATGCTGATCCTTCTTAGTATTTAAAAAAAGAATCCACTTCATAACACCTGTATAAATTACTAGCGGTTGTTTCCTCGTGTGGCTTTTTGTTTGAACACCCGAACTGGAAATACATTTTTAATATGGCAAATTATAATATCATCCACTTTGAGCCTTTATGTTCCTCATAATCCCCTTAAGGTTTTTCTCTTCAGTAGCTTCACAGTTCGATGACACTTCTCCGCCCTCGCTCTTCACATGAGGCACATCTTGTTATATCTCCCCTTTTTTTTTTTTGATTTGAGTTGAATATTGAACTCCTTAAGAATATATTTCTATGTGTAACCTCCTGAGTCGCATCCGCCTTTAATGAGGTAGAACGAGTCGTCTACTAATCAGAAGATCAGCGGTTTCATTTCCACCTTCTCAAGTCCATGTGTCGAAAGTGTCGAAGTGGGAAAGATATTAACCTTTGTGTCGTCCTCCCGGGTCAAATTGACCCCGTCTGTTTCGACTGTTCCTTCTTTCCTCCCTTCCTTCCTTCCTTACGTCTGTCCTTCCTCCCTCCTTCTTTCTCTCATGCATTTGTGGGATGAGCAGCAGAGCTGAGTCGACGTGGTTGTGTTGGTCACTCTGGCACGAACAGCACGCCCAAACTGATCCCACAAGATTTTTCATGGGCACAACCCACATACTCATGCATGTTCCTTACAAATGTGGGACCATTTAAAAGGGAAATAATCAGGCTTTCCAACGGAATAAGATATATAGCCAAGAAGCTTTATTACAACAAAGAAATAATCTACCAAACACAAATTTCCTTGTGCTATATGTAGAGGACGGGTGGATGGAGGCTTTAACCCAACACTTTGACTTTGTTTCCTGTTTCCAAACTTGAGCTGGGACAGTTTTTTTTTTTTTAAAGCATAATTACAGTCGTCCACCAACAATGCGGCAAAGGTGGTCTAACTTTAAAGATGTAGTAAGTTGAACATCACACATCACATAACCATCATCTTTACCTAAACCTAACCTGTGGAAACACAGACGGAGGATGATGTCCAGCTGATTACTGCTAATAGCGGCATCTTCTAATCTGGCGCCCTCTATGTGTCATTCTGGAGTCACATGATCAAACCAGGCGGGATGGGAAATGATGCCAACGCAGAAGTAACTTAAAACTGCATTCTATCAAAAGGCCACCAGGGGGCGACCGTTTTGGTGTCAAAAGGACTTCCGTCTCTATACAAGTCAATGGAGAATTCACCAACTTCTCACTTGATTTCTAACCTCAGTAAACGTTTTCAACATGTGTTTATGGTCTCAATCGCTAGTTTAAAGCCTTCTTCAATGCAGTATGATGTTCATTTGGGACATTTTGGCCTCCCTGATTTTATATGTGACGATAAAGCAGGGTATGCATTAGGGGCGTGGCTACGTGGTGATTGACAGGTTGATTGGTTCACAGGTTCAGGAGGGTGCCTCATGCTCCTCCTGATGCCAATATAAGTAGAATCCCTGTTTTTATTTTTCCCAGCATGCACCTGAAATTTTCAAGATGGCGCGGCTCAGATCCGATACTATTGGCCACGGAGCAGCAGTCCACAAATCAATGGGTGACGTCACGGATGTTACGTCCATTCTATATACAGTCTATGGATCAAACCCAGCACCCAGGAATAGTGCCGGACTTTGAATCCAGTTTGACGTAGCAGCCAAACTGCTGTTGGGCCCAAAGAGAGTTTTTCCCACAGACGTCTGTAAATCAGCGGATACATTTTTCAGAGCGTCACAAACTGCAAAATGACTCATTTCACTATCAGAATTTGATCGATTTGGTCCGATCAAGCTTTGACTGTCCAGAATAGTCACACGATTACATCATTTTATCCCCATTGAAGTTAAAACCGGAAGAACATTGTTTGGTTTCATGTATCCAGTTCTCTTTACACATCCATGGCATATAGTCATTTAATTTGGAGGACTTGTTGGCTTATGGCACAATCACAGTTGTATTATTTACTCAAAGTGTTATATACTATAGAATAGAATAGAAAGCCTTTATTGTAATCGTCATTGTACAAGAACATACAACGGGATAAGGAGAGCTACATCTGAAACAAGTACTCAATAGAAATGAACCGATAAGACAGACAACATAAACAATCATACAATGAGCAGCTGATTTTTCACCTTTAAATAAACTGAAAACACTCCACAATGATTCATAATTGTAGCTGAAGTTTACTTTTAATAGAAAATGAACTAAAGTATTGTTAGATTCGAGCATCGCTGCTTATTTTGAGGCGAGTGTCAGTCGCTTCTAATTGTCTTTAAAAATAGGATTTTTATCTCCAGAGTCTTGAATGTCTTAAATTACTCCCACATCACTCTGAGAAACTCTAAAACTGTACAAACACATTTAATTTAATACAGAAAATCTGCTGTTTGTTTCATTGTTTATACGTTTGAATCACTGGTGGCCTTTGTGATCCCTCCTACTACAATTTACTGCTCGTTTATGTAATTATACTTATTTGTGTGTGTGTGTGTGTGTGTGTGTGTGTGTGTGTGTGTGTGTGTGTGTGTGTGTGTGTGTGTGTGTGTGTGTGTCTGAGCCCACCTGTTCTTCTCTTTTTGCCAAATCCTTTTCCTCTCAGCCGGTTCCAGCTCTATCTGACCTGAGAGACAGATGAACAGATCACGAGGGCCTCTGATCTCCGTCGTTTCTTCACGCTGAAGGTTTTTAACCAACTGGCAATCATTCATCATCATCATCATCATCATCTGAGTCTGCTGAGAGAGGCGCAGTACTTCTCTGTTTCTACTCTATAAATCATCAGAATATTCCAGAGAAATTCGTCCTTAAAGCACTTTAAAAACACTCAGACCAGATTAAAAACACTAAGGTGGCAGCAGCCGCCCGGTGAGGCTGAAACGCTCGTTACACACCAGAAAAACTGAAGTGTTAGATGGATCTAAAAATGGAGGAAGACCTTTTAAATGTTTATACCTCCACTACTGAAGGGGCAGGTGATAAATTAACTGGTTCTGATACTTGGTTAAGTTTCTTTTCACACTTAATCAATTGACCTCAGTCTTCAGGCAGCTGATTGGTCGAATGATGTGTGCTCTTTATTAGTTGGAACAAAAACCTGCAGAAACATTATGACTCTTTATGGAATAGTCTGGATATGCCTGATGTAAGTAAACCAAAATGCTGTGAATGTTGAAATTGTCTGGTGTGTCTGATTTGTTCTGCACCTCGACTGGATAGTGATAAGGCCAATAAACTAGGGTGACCTGCCTCCATCATCTTCCTGTTTGTGTTCCTGTTACATCCGGTTTGTTGTTGCTGTCACTGTCGCAATTATATGACATCACACAATACATGCTAGATGACGTCTCCGCTCAGACGTCGTTGCCACGGCAACCTGTCAGATTGGTCACTGATGTGGCCCAGTCTGAACAGAGCCACATCCCATTTGGACACTTGCTAAAAACAGTGTGGACAGTCAGGCCGAAAAATCGGATTTGAGAAGGAATCAGATTTGAATGAGATTTGCCTGCAGTGTGAACGCAGCCTAATAGCAGATGAGAACGTTCTCTCTGCTCATTGGTCAGCTGTGTCTGTTGGACCTCCAATCATTCTCCAACCAGCTGCTAGAAACTGTTGCTTTCATCTGCATCCCAAAGAAGAGGCTGGAGGCAACACTTGAAATATATAGACCAACTATATACCAACACATTTCAGCTTGCAGCTTTCATCAGGGTCATCATAAAATACATAACAACAGTATTTAAAAAAGGGTTTAATCTGCATCCCAGCATGCAGAGAGCTCCTGTTTAGCTCAAACTTGCAGCCTTGAAGGTTGTCAGATGGAGGTCGATCACGTTTTCACCACAAACTGGGCAGCTGTGTAAAGAGGTAGAGCGATCGTCCAATCATCAGAAGATCGGCGGTTCGATTCCCGGCTCCTCCAGTCTGCATGTCGATGTGTCCTTGGGCAAGATCCTGAACCCCAAACTGCTCCGGTGCCATCAGAGTATGAATGTGTGTGAATGGGTGAATGTGACTTTGAAAGACGAGTAAAACGCCATATAGGTAGGGTCCATTTACCAAATTAACCTTTCCAGAATTAATTTGTGACCAAGACCACTTCCTCTACAATAGGGGTGACAAACATAAGGCCCGTGGGACAAAGCCGGCCCACCAAGTGGTCCAATCCCACTGGAGAATTTTGCAGAAAATTAATTTCAGTGTTTCTGCTGCTTCTGCCGTTTGTTTTCCACCCTGAACCAGAATACAACAACCAATACATACATACTTTTTTAATATATATTAATAATATGTTTATATATTGGACATCAAACAGCAGCTTCTGTGTAAAATCATCTTTAAAAAGAACTGAGACATAATATTTTTGCACTCATTTTTCACATTGAATGGTTTATTTAAATAAAGTTATATTTCATATTATATCTATTATATATTATTTGTAGGTTATAATGTAATGGTTTTACTGGTCCGGCCCACTTCAGATGACTCAATGTGGAACCTGATTTAAACATACTTTATATAATATTATACTCTAGTTTCTGCTGAGTCGGTTCATCTTAGTGCAACTAAATTACACAGACTGCACCTTTAAGAGCGTCGAACAAGCAGAGAGTCAAATTCAACCAGACTAAAAAGTGCAAATGACTTTAAACAAAGTGGATATTTAAAGACAACATGAGCACTGTGTTGGAAACTTCAGCCTCCTCATTTACTGTAATGAGATCAGAGTGTCAGCACGGAGGTAAACGTTGCTCAACTTTAACACTGAGCCACTCTGAGCAGCCAATCAGAAACATTCCTGCTAGATTACTTTTATTTTATTTTATTATTGTGCCAACAGAATCTGAAGAAGTGATTACATCTGCTCAACATGACTGAAATATGCATAAATAAGCAGAGGTGTTAAACATGAGGCCCACTTTCCTTCCTTTCATCTGTCCTTCCTTCCTTTCATCTGTCCTTCCTATCTTCTTTTCCTACTTCCCGTGTTCTTTCCTTCCTTCCATCTGTCCACCTTCCCCCTTCCTTCCTTCCTTCCTTCCTTCCTTCCTTCTTGGCTTCTTCTCCTTCCTTCCATCCTTCCTTCCTTCCTTCCTTCTCGGCTTCTTCTCCTCCCTCCTTCCTTCCTTCCTTCCTCCCTTCTTTCCTTCTTGTCTTCTTTTCCTTCCTTCCGTCCTTCCTTCCTTCTTGTCTTCTTTTCCTTCCTTCCATCTGTCCTTCCCCCTTCCTTCCTTCCTTCGTTCCTTCCTTCCTTCCTTCCTTCCTTCCTTCCATCCAAGGAAGGAAGGTCCTTTGAGAACATGTTAGCAGATTTTATGTTTTGGGAACAACATTCATATTATTGTGCCAACAGAATCTGAAGTAGTGATTACATCTGTTCAACATGACTGAAATATGCTTCTTCACCCTTTAAAGCAAAAGGTGTTAAACATGAGGCCCGAGGGCCAGAACCGGCCTGCCAAGGGGTCCAATACGGCCCACTTTCCTTCCTGTCTTATTTTCCTTCCTTCCTTACTTTCAGCTCTTGATCTCTGTGACGATCTGACTCATAAAATCACTGTTTTGGTGTCTGATGATCCTTAAAACTACTGTAACTATTACTAAAAAAAAAATCTCTTTCATCTGTATCCATGGCAACGAGAACACGCCAACACTCTCACCAGGCCCCAGTGTGTTATTTTAGGTGTTGACTCTTTTTCAGGATCATCTCAACTTTCATGAGTCTGAACTGGAGTCAGCTGTAATTAGACTGTAGTGGCTCCAGTGTAACACAACACCGATGAGTGTGGGTGTTTATTTTTTACATGCTTCACACGCCACCAATGTGTGTTTTACCCTTTAATAATTATTATAATAAACTTTATTTGTCAAAACAGTTGTTACAAAGGGCTTCACAGAGTATAAAAAGAAGGAAATTAAAGGCAAAACAACAAGAAAAAAAAACAAAATCACTCAAAGTTATAAAATAACTTTCCTTCCTTCCTTCCTTCCTTCCTTCCTTCCTTCCTTCCTTCCTTCCTTCCTTCCTTCCTTCCTCCCTCCCTCCCTCCTTTCCTTCCTCCCTCCTTTCCTTCCTTCTTCCTCCCTTCCTTCCATCCCCCTTCCTTCCTTGCTCCCTCCTTTCCTTCCTTCTCCTGCTTTTCCTCCTTCTCCTGCTTCTTCTCCTCCATCTCCTCTTTTTCCTCCTTCTCCTTCTCCTGATTCTCTTCCTTCTCCTGCTTCTCCTCCTTCCTCCCTTCCTCCTTTCCTTCCTTCCTCCCTTCCTCCTTTCCTTCCTTCTTCCTTCTCCTCCTCCTCCTCCTTCTCCTCCTCCTCCTCCCTCTCCTCCTCCTCCTCCTTCTCCTGCTCCTCCTCCCCTTTCTCCTCCTTCTCCTCTTCTTCCTCCTCCTCCTCCTCCTCCTCCCTCTCCTCCCCCTCCTCCTCCTCCTCCTCCTCCTCCTCCTCCTCCTCCTCCCTCTCCTCCTCCTCCTCCTCCTCAGATCCAGAACAAAGCAGACTCATAAATCCCCTCCAGCATCCGGCTGCAGGGTTCAGAGAGGTGAAGGAGGAGCTGAGCTAATGAACTCCACTCTGAGTTAAACTGGATTAAAGCTTCATGTCTGAACTGGAACAAAAAGGAACAAGTACTTCCTGACTCTGACTAATACTCAGACACAGTTTACAGTTCTAGTTTATTTCCTCTGTCTCATGAGAACATGTTAGCAGATATTATGTTTTGGGAACAACATTCATATTATTATGCCAACAGAATCTGAAGTTATGGATACTTGTTGAACATCTTGAACCCTAATTATAAGTCTTCATATCACAAAGACAAAGAAAGACACTGCATTAAAACACAAATATCTGCAGCTTAATGACTGAATTCCTGCTTTGTTGTTGCAGATATCTGACTGCAGATCAGATTCAACAACATGAGAAATAAAACAGAGATTCTCATCAGATAATTAAATTAAACGCTGTATTTTTCCATCCAAAGGCAGAAAAACTGCATCATGTCTCAGATGATCAGTGTGACTGACGGTTGCCTGGCTCCCTGCTGTACATCATCATAACATTACACAGAACCTGATGTTTATTGATCCTGTTATTGATCCTGTTAGTTTCTGTATAGAGGTTCTCTGATCGTCCTCCTGTACAAAAAACATCCATATGATCAAAATCCACAGAGGTGTTTTGTTCTTTATTATCATTTTTATTGCTTCGTATTTTCACACCAAAAAACTACAAATCTGCTGTATAATATTATCATAATGTCCACGTTGGTATGTTTCATAAAGCAGCGACAAATTGACCCCGTCTGTTTTGACTGTTTCTTCCTTCCTTCCTTTCTTCTTTCCGTCTGTCCTTCTTTACTTTTTATATACTATATTTTATATACTTAAGAATAGTATAGTGAAGTATACTTGGCTTACACTGAAAAGTATAAAGAAAAGACTAAGTACATTAATACTGAGACTTACACTTATACTTTAGTAAACTTTTTACTTCTTTCTGCCACAAAGTACTAATACTTAGTAAATCTGGATCCAAGTACAGAATAAGGTCAAGTCATTGACTCGTGCTTACCATAGACTGTATATAAGAAATGGACGTAACATCCGTGACGTCACCCATTGGTTTGTGGACTGCTGCTCGGAGGCCAATAGTATCGGATCTGAGCAGCGCCATCTTTAACATTTCAGGTGCATGCTGGGAAAAATAAAAACAGGGATTCTACTTATATGGGCATCAGGAGGAGCATGAGGCACCCTCCTGAACCTGTGAACCAATCAACCTGTCAATCACGACGTAGCCACGCCCTAATGCATACCCTGCTTTATCGTCACATATAAAATCAGGGAGGCCAAAATGTCCCAAATGAACATCATACTGCATTGAAGAAGGCTTTAAACTAGCGATTGAGACCATAAACACATTTTGAAAACGTTTACTGAGGTTAGAAATCAAGTGAGAAGTTGGTGAATTCTCCATTGACTTGTATAGAGACGGAAGTCCTTTTGACACCAAAACGGTCGCCCCCTGGTGGCCTTTTGATAGAATGCAGTTTTAAGTTACTTCCGCGTTGGCATCATTTCAGAGGACCAGAACTCCCCGCCTGGTGCAGAGTTATTAAATAAATAAGTAACTCAGTACATTTATATCTGTTTATTTGTTTTTTTTAAAATAGGAAAGAAATGTTGAAGTCAAGTCTGATGCACAAAATAATGATCCCAGTCTTTTCCACACGATGAGACATACCGTTTGTTAAGTAATTCAGCGCTGTTTTTCTGTATCAGTATCGGATCGGCTGATACTAAACCTCAGATATCGGTATCAGTATCGGAGGTGAAAAAAGCGAATCGGTGCATCCCTACTCTCACCATTGTTAAATAAATAATCTATATGATGATAAAGGGACTAAGAACTTCCAGCCATGATCATTCCTTAACACCTTTCTGCTTAAACCTCACCAAACCACTAAACCACCGTGTTAGCAGGTCACAGAACGGTGGAATAATGACAAACAGCCTTTTATATCCTTTACTTTGGAGGACTTGTGAAAAGTAAAACTTGAAGCTTCACATGAATAAAGAAGTCAGTCGTGTCTCCCACAAACATGTTGAAGAGCTTTTTATACTTAATAAATTGGTTCTTCTTTTCTTACAAAAACATTTCAGCCATTAAAAAAAAAAAAAAGACTTTTGGACAAAAGGCTCTTGAGGATAAAAAGGAAGCTCATTCCTTCCTCTCTTAATAATATTGGCTCTTTCATGAATAAGTACTTGATGCAAGCAGAGGTCATCCAGACTCTAATTAATCACCTACTAAAGCCTTGCAGAGGAAACAGAAGGTAAAAGAAGTTGATGTTTGAATAATTGATCAAAAAACCTGAAATTTAGGAAGTTACCGTGTCCATGACGAGCAGATCCCGAAGGAAAGCGAGTTAATGCATCAGGTGATTAAAGTATTAAAGCTTTAATAAGTGGAGCAGGACACGAGGAGGTAAAGAACCACTGCTGGCTAAACGGAAACCTTTAACATCTGTAACTCTGTTTCACTTTGAGTTTAAACTTTACATGATGCTGCTACTTCCTGTTTGAGGTCACTGTCTTTCCTTTCTATCTTCTTTTCCTCATTCCTTCCTTCCTTCATTCCTTCCTGTCTTCTCTTCTCTTCCTTCCTTCCATCTGTCCTTCTTCCCTTTCTTCCATCTTTCCTTCCTGTCTTTTTTCCTTCCTTCCTTCCTTCCTTCCTTCCTTCCTTCCTTCCTGTCTCTCTTCTCTCTTCTCTTCCTTCCATCCATCTGTCCTTCTTCCCTTTCTTCCATATTTCCTTCCTGTCTTCTTTTCCTTCCTTCCTTCCTTCCTTTCATGCATCCTTGCTTCCATATTTCTTTCCTGTCTTCTTTTCCTTCCTTCTTCCTTCCTTCCTTCCTTCCTTCCTTCCTTCCTTCCTTCCTTCCTTCCTTCCTTCCTTCCCTCCTTCCTTCCTTCCTACCTTTCATGCATCCTTACTTCCATCTTTCTTTCCTGTCTTCTTTTCCTTCCTTCCTTCCTTCCATCTGTCCTTCTTCCCTTTCTTCCATCTTTTCTTCCTGTTTTCTTTATCTTCCTTCCTTCCTTCCTTCCTTCTTTCCTTCCTTCCTTCTTCCTTCCTTTCATGCATCCTTGCTTCCATCTTTCTTTCCTGTCTTCTTTTCCTTCCTTCCTTCCTTCCTTCCTTCCTTCCTTCCTTTCCTTTAATGTATCCTTGCTTCCATCTTTCTTTCCTGTCTTCTTTTCCTTCCTCCCTTCCCTCCTCCCTTCCTTCCTTCCTACCTACCTTCCTTCCTTCCTGGATTCTCCTCCTTCTTTTCCTTCCTTCCTTCCTTCCTTCCTACCTACCTTCTTTCCTGGCTTCTCCTCCTTCTTTTGCTTCCTTCCTTCCTTCCTACCTTCCTTCTTTTCCTTCCTTCCTTCCTTCCTAAACTTAACATGATGCTGATACTTCCTTCCTTCCGTCGCTATAGTGATGCTACACACGTATATCATGTTATATAACAGTGATGACTGATATAACAGAAAGGTCACTGAGCGGGTGAAGCCTCACGTCATTCAGCAGCTCCTCTAATTGGCTTCAGTGTTCATGAGAAACATTCATCTCATTATTCATTAACAGCGGCCTTAATGTGACCATGAATGAGATGAACTACTTGAACTGTGAGTCTCTTTTTTAGTCTCGTCAGGCAGAAAATGCTCCGTTATTCCAGGAAAATCATCCAGGTTTCCTTTCAGTGATCTATTACTCTTTTTTTTTAATGCGTCATTTAATCTCAGTGGAGTTTCAGGTTGAAGAGGAAAGAGTCTGCGAGGCTTTGATACTGAAAGGAAACTGGATTTTTTTTAATTAAAGTTGAGATTCAAAGTTTGTTTTTGAGCAGCGGTGGTGACGTAAATGTAAAAAATTTGGATGGTTTGAGAGTTTTTAGTCACCTGTATCAACTGAGTCTGAGTGTTAAGCATTAATTAGCACTGAAGTCAATATGTTAATCCCAGGCGGGGAGCTCCGGTCCTCTGAAATGATGCGAACACGGAAGTAACTTAAAACTGCATTCTATCAAAAGGCCACCAGGGGGCGACCGTTTTGGTGTCAAAAGGACTTCCGTCTCTATACAAGTCAATGGAGAATTCACCAACTTCTCACTTGATTTCTAACCTCAGTAAACGTTTTCAAAATGTGTTTATGGTCTCAATCGCTAGTTTAAAGCCTTCTTCAATGCAGT
>NC_084970.1:36642015-36719030 GCF_963691925.1 Scomber scombrus | reverse complement strand
TGGGCTCTAATGGCCCGGCGCTACAATGAACATCTCAAGGCTAAAGAAGCGAGCTCGCCTCTCTCTCACCTATTGATCAGCTGTGTGTTTACCGCCGGCCGCAGATTGTTAGTCATCTTTCCACAAGCTGGAAAAAAAGAGTGAGAGAGTGTTTTTCATTTTGAATCATTTCACCAGCCTCTGAAGTGGTTTCAGTCTTTGTGTGTTCAATAAATGGTTTCCTTTTTTTTAATGAAACTATATTAATTACAAAACTACTGAGCAATCTTTAAAGGAATAGTTCGAATTTTTAGTCATTTCTTCTCCTCAGTTTTACTCTATTTTAGTTTTAATGGGAACTTTATATCCTCATATCATTTATATCCTGCTGTGATGTCAGATGTTAAAGCCCGTGTAAAGTAGGAATAAATATGTGTTCTGAGTTTGACATACCACAGAAAAGTGTGTTGTTAACCACCCTGCCAAATTTAAATGATTAAAAAAAATCGCCAAATATATGAAATTAGGCTTCAAAGTTGTGTAAAAGTCTGCCTGTGTCTCTGCTCCCAAACGCTGTGGGAGTGGCCACCGAGTCCGCTGAAGCCCCGCCCCCTACCGAGTGGCACCTGTCAATCAAAGTCACCACCTCTACCAGAAACATGGACGCTAGGTCTGAGAGCTTTCTGCTGCTAACTCAGCTGCTAGCTCGGCGGCTAACTCGGCGGCTAACTCAGCTAACTGGCTAACTGTAGACTGTAGTAGTAGTAGTGTGCGCTGAATGTATTTATACCTCTACAGCAGCATGGGCGGGTTTATGCCATTAAATCCAGACACAGAAATGTTGAAACACAGTTTGTGAAGCTTAGCTCCACAATTCAAATCTAAATGGTTAAAATGCTTTTTACACCTTTTTTAGAAATATATTTATGTCCTATTTAATGTATTTATAAGAAAATGTCTGAATTCACTTTACACAGTCTTTAAACATGTTCAAAGGTTCAAAACTTGAGGTGAACGTATGTAAAGCATTTCCACCTTCCACCTACATAAATACACTCCTGGCACCCTTGCACTTCTGTCAGATGATGCACCATTTCTCCCAGTGTATTGTTACCAAAAGACCTACCAGCTTTGTGTCTTTGTGACTAAGTGGAAGAAATGGATGCTGTATGACACAGTGAAAGATGTTTAACCTTTGTGTCGTCCTCCCGGGTCAAATTGACCCCGTCTGTTTTGACTATTCGTTCTTTCCTCCCTTCCTTCCTTCTGTCTGTCCTTCCTCCCTCCTTCTCTCTTTCCTCCCTTCCTTCTTTCCTTCCTCCATCCCCCTTTCTTCCTTCCTTCTGTCCTTCTCTCTTCCCTCCCTCCTTCTTTCCTGCCCCCTACCTTCCTCGCTTCCTTCTTTCCTCTGTCCTTCTTTACTTCCTTCCTCCCTTCCTCTTTTCTTTCCTTCCCTCTTTTCTTCCCTCCTTCCTTCCTTCCTTCCATCTTTCCTTCCTGTTTTTTCCTTCCTTCCTTCCTTCCTCCCTCCTTTCCTTCCTTCTTCCTTCCTCCTTTCTCCCTCCCTCCCTTCTTCCCTTCCCTCCTTCCTTCCTCTCTCATTTCCTTCCTCCTTTCTCCCTTCCTCCCTCCTTTCCTTCCTTCCTTCCCTCCAGACTAACTGATTCAGATTTAAGTAGTATGTATTTTGATAATGGATGCCTGTAACCATCTTTCTATTCAACTCTGGGACTGCGATGGAATACGTAATTCAAATATGTATATCTCTTTGTTCAAATGTACAAAATCTCAATAATGTGATTATAAAAAAAAAAATGTGTTACCAAAAAGCTTCTTGGTCTCATCTGTCAACAGGATGATCTCCCAGAAGGATTTTGGCTTTGTCACGTAAGTTTTTAGCGTCCCTTTTCATTCAGATAGCTGTTGTACTTTGTGTCTGCAGGTCAGCTTTAATGTGTTTGGAAGTTGATCGAGGTTCTTTATCCACATATCCACAATCCTTTGTTGCAATCTTTCCATCAATGTTTCTCTTCTGTCTTCGCCCAGAGAGGTTAGCTACAGAGCCAAGGGCTGGAAACTGCTTGATAACGTTGCAACACAGTGGACACAAGAACATTCAGATCTCTGGAGATGGACTTGTTACCTTGAGATTGTCTATTTATTGTGTATTTCCACAGACAACCCTTTGCTTTTCTTTCTTTTCTCCTACTCAGTGTGCTACACAGACACACAACACAAAGATTGAGTCAACGTTTCTCCATTTTAACTGGTTGCAAGTGTGATCACATGCTTGAAATATAACTGTTTCTTACCATTTTGACAAGGAGCCAATCATTTTGTCCAGTCCATTTTTTGACTTCTGTGTGAAATGATATCATGTTTCACTTTTTTCTGCGTGTTGTTCCGATGCAAACAAAAGAAATACACATGTGAATACCAAAACATTTGCAATTGCATCCCTTTTCTGGGAGAAGTGGTGCATTATCTGACAGAACAGCAGGGGTGCCGATACTTTTGTCCGTGACTGTGTATGTTATTCCTTCTCACTGGCTCGATAACATTAAACTGGTTTAATTCAGAGATTACATGACTTCATGTAGTCACTGTGGCTAAACGCTAAACCAGCTGTTGATGGTCAGTAAAAACCAGACGGGGAGTTCCGGTCCTCTGAAATGATGCCAACGCGGAAGTAACTTAAAACTGCATTCTATCAAAAGGCCACCAGGGGGCGACCGTTTTGGTGTCAAAAGGACTTCCTGCTCTATACAAGTCAATGGAGAATTCACCAACTTCTCACTTGATTTCTAACCTCAGTAAACGTTTTCAAAATGTGTTTATGGTCTCAATCGCTAGTTTAAAGCCTTCTTCAATGCAGTATGATGTTCATTTGGGACATTTTGGCCTCCCTGATTTTATATGTGACGATAAAGCAGGGTATGCATTAGGGCGTGGCTACGTGGTGATTGACAGGTTGATTGGTTCACAGGTTCAGGAGGGCGCCTCATGCTCCTCCTGATGCCCATATAAGTAGAATCCATGTTTTTATTTTTCCCAGCATGCACCTCACATTTTCAAGATGGCGCTGCTCAGATCCGATACTATTGGCCTCTGAGCAGCAGTCCACAAACCAATGGGTGATGTCACGGATGTTACGTCCATTTCTTATATACAGTCTATGGTAAAAACTTCCAAACTGGAAACTGGAAACTCAATAAACAACAACGTCTCTTTTTCTTCTTCTACACGCCTTAAACCCACCAGATTGAACATGTGGATGTTGGAGGCTTTCAGGTGGTTAAAGACACTTTTAACCGAGCAGAGTAAGAAAAGTATAGTAACGAGTGATGTTGAAATTTTGTCACTGTCACATCTCGTTTTGTGTACAATGACTCCTTCGTTAAAGCTCAGATTAAACAGGCTTGTATGAGCTGCACTTACACACAAGAAACCTTCACATTTTTTACTATTTTTTTTACTGTTAATGCAAACTCAGCACTTCCCTAACAAATGAAGTGTTGGTATTATATCAGCTCGAGTCTTTTCTGCACCAAAAAGTCACAAATCACAACAGGAAATCTCTCTCAATGAATTCTTGGCTCATCTCTGACTGTGTTTTCTGTGCAAATGAGAACAAATACTGAAAGCTGTGTGAGTTTTGATTTGATGTCCTGGAGAAATTTAATTCAGAGTGCATGTGTCTACAATAAAAATACAGTTTCTCAGCTTCTTATTAGTACTCGCTGCTGGAAAACGCTGCGTCCAAGAACTGGGATTCAAGTTCAAGATGTGGCAGCGAATGTTACAAGTTACACTGACATCTAGTTTGTTTTCATCTGGATTTGTTTTTCTCATCATTAACTCTCCTCTCATTTCAGATCCTGCCTCTCTCGCATACCACCCAATCTACTCATTCTCCTCACCTGCAGCTCATCTCCTCATTAGTCCCTCAGTATTTATACTAGTCCATTCTCATTTTGCTCTCTGCCAGAGTTAGTTTTTCCTGCTGAGCTTTTTTTTTATATGATATTTTATTGAGTTTTACATCAACAAATAAAAAACCAAACAGCACAGATGTTGCCAAATTACCAAAACAAAACAAAACTGCACATCAACGCACATTTGGATCGTATCAGATACATTATTGTTTGCATTAAAGTCAAAAGAAGACATTTACGAGGTGCAACAAGATCACTGAGAGGATGATCAAGAAGGGGCTGCCATGTATTAATGACAGATAAACATCCTTATATCATGCTTTGGTCTCAGTGCAAACAGGAAGTGCAGACGGGTCAATCAGCAGGACTTTTCATGCCTGACAATCTTCCAGAAGGTAAACAGATATGTTCACTGACCCCTCGCAGACTTTAGTTATATGTACCAGATGTTCACTGTCGTCACATCGAGTGTGAGGAAGCTGGACAACGACGACGGCATGAAGGGCGCTGTTAGACGAGACTGAAGACTTCATTCATTTCAATCAGGAGAGACCAGAGATAAAGTAAAATATGTTTATTATGCAGATGATATTAATGATTAGGTATTGTCATAGTCTTTGGCGCTTGGACTCTGCAGGGAGAATTTTTGAATTGAATTACGCAAGTCCTGAGCATCAGCATGATAGATCCCCCCATGGAGTCCAGACACTGGTGGTGGTGGCTGATGGCCTCGATCGATCTTCTCTTAAGGCTGAAACTGATCGGGCTGATGAAGTTGAAGTGTTGCTATGAGGAATATGAAGACTGGGTGGTGATGGGGAGGTGGTGGGTCGCGCAAAACAGCATCAAGAGAGCACCTGAGCAGAGAAGGAGAACATTTAAACAGACAGCTGCAATATGCTAGGCTGACAATGAATGTGTGTCATCGTGCCATTGGTTAGACTTGAACAGTTGATGTGAACAGCTGATGTGTTAATTGATGCTCCAGAAATAACGCGAGGAAAATGAGCTTTGACAGAGATCAGTATGAGCTGTGAGAAGGATCAGGATGACTAAAGAATGAGAAATAAAACTATGATGTGAGCATACAAAGTGGTATGAGGTGGTCTTCCTGTCTGAACTTTCGCTAAGCTTCATTTCTGTAGTGATGAATCTATATTCTGGACCCTGTAACTCATAATAAAGAATGTTTTTTAATGGAGGTGCATTGTCAGGTTATGCAATATAAACCTCACTTCATCAGTTAACTTACAGGTCTATGTTTTGGATTTAGGACAAAAATTTTCATCACTGCCACTGTCTCAAATTAGCCTGGCTAACACCAGACCGCCTCTCAATCTCATGTGAGATTGAGGTAAGGAGCTGTTCATTTCCTCGTATTTAAGGCGGGATCAAAGAATGTCTATCAAATGCTTCTGTACGCTACTGGACAAACTTACAGCCAATCATATCAACGATAGACGATGACGTATTTAGAGCCTGTAGGGAGCAGCGTGAACACTTCCTGTTTATGAAGGAAATCATGTAGCACAGGTTTTTGTTCTATTTTCAAAGTGAACTCTCCTTCCAGTTTATTTAGCACACAATCTACTGCTGCTTGGAACGGTTGCTGCACCTCCGTGGCCGCCATGCTGGATGTAAACAGAGTCGCTCTACGGTCGTCACTGTCTTGAGCCCGCCTCCCCTGTTCTGTTATTGGTTCCCTATCTCAGGCGAAGATTGGTGAAGGCAGAATGATTGTTTTTTTTGTGTATTTTGTTAGTTTTACTTCCTGTGTTTCCCCTTCCTTGGTTGATTGCTTCATGTGTTTCACCTGTCTTGTTTCTCTCACCTGTGTCCTGTTAGGTTTCCTGTTCAGTCTTTGTCCGAGTCTCTGTTTGTACTGTGTAGTTTTTGCCAGTGTTCATTCAGCCTGTGTTTTTCTGTTAAGTTGTTTATTGCTGGTTTGGCCAATAAAGTTCATGTTTCCCGAGACTGTCTGCCTGCATTTTTGGGTCCATCTGCGCTACTCACCGTGACACTGGGTCATGGATCATTGAATACGTTACTTTGGTGGTATATGGGCAGTGACTGGGGAATTCATTTTTAGTTAGGCTAGTTTAAGTATGCCTCGATTTTTATTAATTGTTTTGTTGTATTTATTTATTATTTTGGGTTTTTTTGTTGTATTTTCTGATTTTGTGAAGAAGGGACAGGACTAAATAAGCTTCCTGCTTCCTCATGTTCCCTCTCGAACATTATTATTTTGTGTTCTGACATTTCATTTTGATGGCTATTTGTTATTATTGTTTGAGATAAAACCCAACAATAAAACAAAGTGTATTAATCAATAACCCTCTTGCATGAATCATACATCTATAATGGATTGTAATGACTGACAATACAATTGGACTCAAGAGCAAGACTCAACTAAAAAAACTGATAAAATCCAAACAAAAGGCAGCAGACAAGGTAAAAAAAAAAACAATAAAACGGGGTTGAATACACAAGAAAAAGGCTGAAACGCTTACAGGAAACTGATGAGACGAACTGGCAGAGACATACTTGTACTCTAAATATTAAGAAGTGTAAATACAGAAGAAGAGATTTGAGACACAGCACATGTTTCTCTCACTGTTGTCCATGAAGAACAGTAGAGAGTTTGTGCTCTTCAATAGATAAAAGTTAGATGTTTTTCTCTACATAACACCAATCTGTTTTCATAATAATAATAATAATAATAAATCACATTTATATAGCGCTTTATGTGGTACTCAAAGTCGCTTTACATTTCCCTGTTAAAACTATGCAAACAAATCTTTATTCATACAAGGGTTAAAAAACAAAAACAGAGGTTAAAACATGAAGAGTACGGTGGGAGCTAGGTGGGGGAAGGCTAGTGTAAAGGTGTGTTTTGAGTACAGATTTGAAAGAGGAGAGGGTTGGGGAGACTTTGATGTGAGGGGGGAGTGAATTCCATTGGGTGGAGGGCAGCAACTTAGAAGGCCCGACCCCCACCAAGTCCGGCGCTTTGTCCGGGGGACCTGCAGCAAGCTGGCAGAGACGGACCTGAGGGATCGGGAGGGGGGAGTGGTGATGAAGGGCGTCAGCAAGGTAGGGGGGGGGGGGGCTAAGTTGTTGAGGGCCTTGTAGGTGGTGAGAAGGATTTTGAAGTTGATTCGGTGTTTAATTCATAAAGATTTCCTAAACACACTCAGAAAAGTAGAAGTGGCTCTTAAGATGTTTTTAGTGTTTTAAAGTCACTTTTTTTGCTCATGAAATAAATGGATTCTTTTGGCTCCTTTTTTTTAAGAGCCTCTTCTACTTTATCAGCTTGTAAATGACAGGAGTGAAAAACTGAGTGTTCAAAAGGTTAAACTCTTCCAGTCAGCACATTCACACATCCTGGAAGTGACACCGACAAGGTTAAACAACAATCCTGATGGAAAAAAATAAATGTAGAGACTTGAATGCCAACCTTTCACAGCGGAGTTACAGTGGACCCGACAGACTTATTTAACCGGAGCTAACCTTGCTCTTATTTTAATAATAGGAAAGGAGGCAGAGCAGCACAGTTTGTCCTTGCAGAGCTGTTTTATTTTTATTATTATGGTTCCCCAGCCGAGCGGTCGGGGGTGACTGACAGCAGTTTTTTTGGTGGAAGGGCCGAGTTTCAATTAGCTTCTCTCTCAGAAGGACGGAGGCTGCTCATCCACAGAAACCTGCCAAGACCAGTTTCATCTCTCCAGGTCCAAAAAACCCTCAAAAGATTCATTTAAAAATATACTTCCTGATTTAGTTTTAGTGTCCAACAGTGTTTTCATAAGGACTAACAGCCAAAAATAGTTTCAGTATGTGTTTAAATGTATTAATTTTATATTAGAATGAAGGAATAAAGTGTTTGATTGACACATAGACTGTATATAAGAAATGGACGTAACATCCTTGACGTCACCCATTGGTTTGTGGACTGCTGCTTGGAGGCCAATAGTATCGGATCTGAGCAGCGCCATCTTGAAAATTTCATGTGCATGCTGGGAAAAATAAAAACACAGATTCTACTTATATGGGCATCAGGAGGAGCATGAGGCGCCCTCCTGAACCTGTGAACCAATCAACCTGTCAATCACGACGTAGCCACGCCCTAATGCATACCCTGCTTTATCGTCACATATAAAATCAGGGAGGCCAAAATGTCCCAAATGAACATCATACTGCATTGAAGAAGGCTTTAAACTAGCGATTGAGACCATAAACACATTTTGAAAACGTTTACTGAGGTTAGAAATCAAGTGAGAAGTTGGTGAATTCTCCATTGACTTGTATAGAGACGGAAGTCCTTTTGACACCAAAACGTCGCCCCCTGGTGGCCTTTTGATAGAATGCAGTTTTAAGTCACTTCTGCGTTAGCATCATTTCAGAGGACCGGAGCTCCCCGCCTGGATTGACATTAGCTTGCAGGCTACCAGTGTTACACCACACTGAGACAAGCTGCAGGACAAGATGTGTGTTCATTGTTTAAGTCAGATAAGAAAGACTTTAACAGGAAACTAATGAGGGTTGTTGTTGTTGTTGTTCAGAGTCTTGTGTTGAGTATCAGGATGCAATCAGGCTCAGTGTGACTTTCTCCTTTGACTGTGATAGAACGACACGTTAAAGCTTCATCCAAAGATTTGATCTGCTGTATCAAAATTATGACTTCAGCTATGTAAGGTGATGATGGAACATTATTTAATAAAAATAATGTGAAAACTAGAGGGCACCATCATGAAATCAAATAATTTATATAAATATCAAATTTTTGGTTTGTTTTTTCTCTCTCAAAGAAACAGGACAAGTGTTTCACTGAACAGATGTTGCTTCAGTTGGACTTTAATCATTTCTGAGTTAATTGGATATCTGTTTATAAATAAGCACTCCAGCCATTTGATTAAATATAAAAAGTCTTTTGGTTTCTGTTTTTTTCCCCATAAGAGAACACAGGGGCGATTTACAGAGCAGATATTTATGATATAATAGACTCAACAACAAAAAAAGCAATTTAATTCCATTAAAATGTGGAAATAAACAAAGAAAATGACACATTATAATCAAAAGGTGTTTGGTTAATCTTCCAAACAGAAACACAGCCACACATATGACTCATGAGCTTTAACTAATCCTCTTAATTTAACAAATATGAGGTTTGATCATGTGACTCCAGAATGACATGCATGAGCACTTTCCAATCTGTATCAGCATCAATCAACTGGATGACATCATTTATTTGGGATAACGATGTTTGATGATGTGATAACACTGTGGTTAAAGTCTGGTTAGGTTTACGCACTTTATTAGCCTATTTTAGTTTTTGCCTTTATTCATAAGTACATGACATCGAGGCGGACAGGAAACAAGTAGAGAGAGTGAGAGAGGCGAATGATGTGCAGCCAAAATCCAACCAGGGTCGCTGCCGTTATGAAGCATGTGATGTAACAACTCAGCTACCCAAGCGCTCCAATCACTCAATCTTTATTTATGTAGCACCACATCACAACAAAATGTATCTCAAGGCACAAAGGTTTTAGGTAAAGATCATAGTTTGGTTAAAAGGTTAGGGGATGATCGTAATTACGCTTTTTATAAACTCTAGGTTGGTCCACTGTTTGGTTTAAGGCCTCCTTCTTCTTCTTCTTCTTCTTCCTCCTCATCCTCTTCCTCCTCTGAATGATGAAATCTGTCCACGTCCATCATCTGAGCTGCAGCGCTGCTCCGGGTCACGGTTACCACGGCTGCTAGATGGCAGCTGTCAATCAAACCTATAACTACATGTCTGACATCACGACCTGCTGAGTCGATCTCTCACAAACGGAGGACGCTCTCATATTTCTATAAACCTCGGTTACAGAGGATGATGAGGGTGTCTGTGGCTGTGTCTCAGGAGAACTCGGAGCATGACTAACATGAAGAGGCTTTGCACTGATATTACTTCTTCACCTCAAAGTGTTTGAAATGATCAGAAAGCTCAGGAACTGCTTTAATGTCGGAGCTGAGAGCGGTTTAAATGAGATACTGAAGAGAGAGAAAGACAGAGAGGATGGAGAGGAGTGTCCGGAGGCGTGTAATGAACATTTTGGTGTCCCCCCCCCCCCTCCCTCTTTACCCACCAACCCCCCCTCCTCCCTCTGTCGCTCTCAGTCCGCTGTCATCACGGCGAGCTGTTGGTGGAACCACCTGCAGACCGGATTAGAAAAGCCTCTCTCTACCTGCCGGACGCGGCGCTGTGTGTTTTGATTTACTGCCTGCTGTGTGTGATGTATAGACGTGTGTGTGTGTGTGTGTGTGTGCAGTGATGGTTGTGTGTCTGTCCACTCTGTGTGTGTGTGTGTGTGTGTGTGTGTGTGTGTGTGTGTGTGTGTGCAGTGATGGTTGTGTGTCTGTCCACTCTGTGTGTGTGTGTGTGTGTGTGTGCGCGTTGAGGAATGAGCGAGCAGATGGAGGCAGATGGCGACTCCTACGCCGCAGTAAAATGGCATCTCATTACCTCTCTGCCAGTTTAATCTACTACCAATAAAAAATATTCTAAAGGACAAGAAAAGAAAATTTTAAAAAATAAATAAATAAAAAAAACTCGGCAGAAGAAGGAGGAAAAGAAGGCGGGGGTGCTGCAGGAACAGGTGGTGGGGTGGACAATGACGAGATAACAAGCAGCAGACTGCAGAGAAGTATGGAGAGGATTTCTGCTATAAAGACGAGAGGAGAAAATAACTATTTTAACTCATTTACATTCATATTGAAAAGTTTAATTCTGACAATAAAATTACTACTTTTTTTTTTTTACATCTATATGTCTGACTGGCTGTTTTTAAATCCCATCTTAAAACATATTGAGAGATTTTCTGTCTGTCACCAGTTTTTGTATTTTTGCTTTGTTGCTTTTATGTTTTTTTGATTGTTCAGCACTTTGGTCGACTGCTGTTGTTTCTAAATGTGCTTTAAACCATAGACTGTATATAAGTAATGGACGTAACATCCGTAACGTCACCCATTGGTTTGTGGACTGCTGCTCGGAGGCCAATAGTATCGGATCTGAGCAGCGCCATCTTGAAAATTTCAGGTGCATGCTGGGAAAAATAAAAACAGGGATTCTACTTATATGGGCATCAGGAGGAGCATGAGGCGCCCTCCTGAACCTGTGAACCAATCAACCTGTCAATCACCACGTAGCCACGCCCTAATGCATACCCTGCTTTATCGTCACATATAAAATCAGGGAGGCCAAAATGTCCCAAATGAACATCATACTGCATTGAAGAAGGCTTTAAACTAGCGATTGAGACCATAAACACATTTTGAAAACGTTTACTGAGGTTAGAAATCAAGTGAGAAGTTGGTGAATTCTCCATTGACTTGTATAGAGACGGAAGTCCTTTTGACACCAAAACGGTCGCCCCCTGGTGGCCTTTTGATAAAATGCAGTTTTAAGTTACTTCCACGTTGGCCTCATTTCAGAGGACCGGAGCTCCCCGCCTGTTTAAAACACACAAAACACAGAAACACTGATCTCACCTTTTATCTTACACACTGTAGACAGAAAAGGATGTAATGAATCCTCTTGTCCATTACAGCCATTAAAATATCTCTTCCTAATGTGCTTCTATTGTAAAGTGATGGACGACAAAATCCTGTAAAAACGTATCAAAGGTTAATCTGAAACTGTGAGACTTCAGCCGTCCTAACTCTTTTTACTACAAAAAATTGGCTTCAGATCACTTACACTGAAAGCAGTTTAACCCTCCTGTTGTCCTCGAGTCAAGGAAGGAAGGATGGAAGGAAAGGAGGGAGGAAGGAAGGACAGAGGAAAGAATGAACAGAGGAATGAAGGAATGGAGGAAGGAAAGGAAGAGAAGGAGGAAGGAAGGATGAAGGAAGGACAGAGGAAGGAAGGACAGAAGGAAGAAAGGGGAGGAAAAAGTAAGAAAGGAGGAAGGGAGGGTGAAAGAAGGAAATGAGGGAGGAAGGAATGGAGGAAGAAGGAAGGAAAGAAAGAAGGAATGGAGGAAGAAGGAAGGAAAGAAAGAAGGGAGGAAGGAAAGGAGGGAGGAAGGAAGGAAAGAAAGGAGGGAGGAAGGAAAGGAGGAAGGAAGGAAGGGAGGATGGAGGAAAGAAGGAAAGAAGGAAGGAAGGAAGAACGAAGGAAAGGAGGGAGTAAGGAAGGAAGGAAGGAAAGAAGGAAAGAAGGAACAGTCAAAACAGACGAGGTCAATTTGACCCGGGAGGACGACAGGAAGGTTTAGAAGAGATTATTTATTAGTGGTCCTTATAAACAGGAGAAAGAAAACCTGCAATTAACTCACAGACTGTCTTATCTCATCGACATTATTTCCTTTTATTTTGTTAAACTCACCTTTTTGTCTCGTTTCAGGTCACTTAACTTCCTGTCCTCCTGAGTTTCCCACCTGTGTGATTACCAGGCCCCACTTTAATGTGTTGCACCTGTGTCTCATTGTTTTTGATTCTCTTGTGTCGCTGAGTTGTGCATTTGAATTGCTAAATAATTAATTAATAGAGAAAATTCAATAGTTTGGTCTTTTATCAATCACTACTTGCAGCCCTATGTTGAGTTATTTTTGATGATTTGCTTTGGTCTCATTTCATGTCATAGTTTTTTTTAAAGTTTGTTATATCTTTGTCAGACTTTCCTTCTCGGTCGACCTTCTGGTTTTACATCGGGGGGGATAATGCTGCTGGAGCGGTTTCCCCGACAATCACTCGGTAATGGAGGTCGGAGCAGATTGGAGCCGTCCTGCTGCTCTTATATTACAGCGACGCTTTGGCGAGTCACAGTCGAGTAACCGTTCACCTCTGCTGCTCCGCTGGCTAAGAAAATGTCACCGTGCCACCGCTGAAAGCCCCGATGCATACACTCAAACATCACACACACACACACACACACACACACTCTGACTTTTTCTATGAAACGGATCAGAGGGCACACAGCCAATATAAGAGCAGCAGGAAAAGTGGCTTTTATAAATTCAATAATAAGAATATTGGCGAGCTGTCAGCAGCAGCAGCTGTTTTACTGAAGCTGTGAGATGAAATGTTCTTCTTCACTTCTCCTCCAAACATTAAAAACCTCACTGCGTTGCAACCTGAAAGAGAAGAACATGGACTCAAGACTCCATGTTCTGCTACTACAAATATTCTCATTATAGATTCATCTGCTTATTTTCTCAATGAAACAATTTCGTCCATAAATTGTTGTTGAGTATCAGGATGCAATCAGGCTCAGTGTGACTTTCTGCTCTGACTTATTACTGCTGCGTCTCAAATCACACACTTCTGTTACATACTGTTAAATGAACCCAATAAACCTGCTGATGGTTTATATGTGACAACAGTGTAGTGGAGCTTAGTGTAAAAAACACATATAAAATTTATATTTGTATAACGCAACGATGTTCACCGTAGTTGCAACGTTGAAAAAGTCGTCACTCGGATGGAAAAAAATATTACCAAACCAGTAATCAGATTAAAGTCTGTGTATAGTAAGAATAAATATGTGTTCTGAGTTTGACATACCACAGAAAAGTGTGTTGTTAACCACCCTGCCAAATTTGAATGAACAAAAAAAATCGGCAAATATATAAAATTAGGCTTCAAAGTTGTGTAAAAACCAGCCTCAGTCTCTGCTCCCAAACACTGTAGGCGTGGAAAATAGTAAGTTTTACCGTTACAGTGTTAACAGTTAAATATGTCAGGTCAAGAAAGACTGGCTTTATTTTATTTTGTTTTGTATAAAAATAAGTTTTTTTTTTCAGGAAATAGTATTTAAGTTCAACTTAAAATGTCAGGAGATACATTGTTTACTTTATGCTACTGTTAAAAATGCACTTCCAATAAAGTGAGTATTGGCAAAACCGATTGTCTTTTTTCTGTTGAGGCGGCGGCTGAATGTAACTAATAAAGTAACTTGTAATCTCACTTAGTGACTTTTAAAGACAAGTAATAATTTAAGTTACTTTTTAAAGGAGTTATCAGTACTGTAACAACACTGGGTGGGTAACTGAACAGGTATTAGGCAGGATGCATAGGGGGACAAGCTGGGCTAAGAGTCATAGAAGACACAGAGTAGGCAGCAGGAAGGGTAACGACAGTAGCACTGACGGGGATTAGGTTAACCAGGCGGGAGTCTCTGAGCTCTCCTGACAAGACTGAAGCCGGAGAACGCCACACAGCCACAGGCAGACAGGAACCAGGAAGAAAACAGGCGATACTCGTGGTCAGAGACAGAAGGCTGTTGTGTTTACCGGGGCAGAGACGAGGAGACGAGGAGACAAGGAGACGAGGTCAGAGGCAAGCCGAGTCAAAACCATGAAATCAGTCCGTGAGAAAGTGCTGGAAAGTCTGGTGTAACAGTCGAAGAACAATCAGGCAAGGAGAGAGGTAAGAGCAGGAGAATATACTGGTTGGATACTGATGAGGTGCAGCTGAGAGTCCAAGTGAAGAGGGTTTACTGATGAGGTGGCAGGATGGAGGGGGGGGGAGAGGGGGGGGGGGGGTGAGTGGAAATGAACCAGAGTGGTACTAGAGAGCAGAACTGTGACCTCTCACAGTAACAGCTGGTGTTATTTATAGACACAGTTACCGTCACTAACATTACCTTCAGGTTTGCTATATAACATATTTACATTCTCTCCTCCCTGTATTTTGCACGTTGGGGTAAAAACACCTCATATTATATATTCATTATAACAAACGTACTAAATGGACAGCGTGTATTATCTCAGTGTGCTGCGTTAGTAGATCTGCTTGCACTTTTTTTGCAGGTGATGTCAAGTTTGCTGCATGTTTCCATACTTCTCACGGTGAACGAACTTATGCACTCAAAATATTAAGAAGTGTAAGAACAGAAGAAGAGATTTGAGGCACAGCATTTGCGTCTTTTAGAGTCTTCCTTAAAGCGGAGCTAAAATTTAGAGTTCAATAAAGAGTTCATCCTCTGAGGAGCAGGAATGTACTTAGCTAATTTAATATAAAACTACCTTTTTTAGATTTTGAGGTTTTATTTAAATGAAGTCTCTGGTTTCAGCCTGATGAACGTCACCAGTTCATGGAGGAGCTGAACGTTCGTAACATTTCATCATCAGGATCATTCGTGCCTCTAAAAATACAGAAGAAGAGATTTAAGACAGCGTTAGACTCAACAGTGATGTCTTTAAATTTAACCGACTAACAGTACGAAAAATATTGAGTTTACTGTCATATGACATAAAAGCTTCAATGCTCTCATGTGAGAAGCTGCAACCAACGAATATTTGATTTTCACTTAATAAATAACTAAAATGATTGATTATGTAAATAGTTGAAGATACTTTTAACATTTCCAATTGACTAATCAGTTAATCAAATAATCGTTGCAGCTGTACTCACGATATTTATCTAATTCATCTCAAACTGTGAAACCGTGATGCATTAAAATGATCATGTACAACAACATTTATAGTATATTAACATAAAGTCAGTTTATTGGAGTTAATAAGCATCACATCTTCAACAGGACTCTTCCTCCTCTCTCTAACACATTCCTCTCACAACATTTGCATTCTGTGCCTGCTTCTTTCTGGCTGCTGTGAAGCTACTGGGAGCACTGGGAGCTTTGGTATTTTTTATTTTTTTTTACTATCTGAACTGTCTGAAAGTGTTCCTCGTCTCTCTGCAGCTGCCTCCGTATCTGCACTGGTTAGAGACTCAGGGATTAGTTGATATGCAATCATGAAAAGGAGGGAGGGAAGAGAGAGGAGGATTATGTTGTTTCTTAATGCCGCGGGCTGCTGGAGCAACGATCTCATCGCTCGTCTCCCAGCACACACACACACACACACACACACACACAAACACACACACACACACATTAAGGTTAATGGTATTGTATATCCACACACTGTTTCACTGTTCGCTCTTTTGTTCTCGTGCCAGTCATCGATGTGCTGCTCATGAATCTCACTGGAGCTGAAACTTCCTGGTCGGATGTTTTTACTGGAGCTTTTTTGGACAGCTCTAAATCCTAACTACTCACAAACATCTGGCAATATGTTGTTGTTGTTGTTGGGTTTTTTTTTATACAAACTTATTTCAAGTGTGATTTTCTTGCACGTCTTTTTCAAGGCGGTGTATTTGGTTTAAAATGGCTCCCAGCATAGATGATGCAGAGGTTGACAGACTGCACAAAGAATGCCAATTATTTAGCTACTCCTTGCAGGATCAGGTAATCCCTCACCGTAGTGTTTACCAGAAGAGCTTGGTGCTGTTTACCAGCATTTTTGCTCTTCTGGTCAGGTATGTGCGAATCAGCACTTGGTATAAAAGTTATCGTGTCCCTGTGAGCTGTCTTGAGCGTGGCTCTGGTGAGCTTTGCTGCGCTACGCTTCGCCACATATTCTGTGTTGTGTCGCACTTAACATTATCCTGTTTTTTTTTGTGGTAAAGTCTTAAATGTTCCTTTTAGAGGACTTAAAAAAGGTCTTAAGTCATTAAATTTGCTGTTAAACAGTGGTGTGCAGTCAGGGGTAGCACTGCTAGCCCTGTCAAAAAAATGTTTTTCCTGTTTTTTCCATAATTAAAAGGTCATTCTGAAATGTATCTGGAGTCAATTACTTGTTCAGTATGCAACTTTATCCAGAAAACGAAAGGTTATATTTTGTGGATCTCAAATCTCCTATGTCCTATGAACGCATCACAGCTCCTTTCCTCTGCTGGGGTCAGCAGTAGTTGCATTGCTAGCCTCTGATCGAGCTGGACGCTGCTATTGGGTGTGTAACGTTGAGTGACGTATCATCAGCCAATCAAATGTTGATGTGTTATTGACAGAACGCCCTAAGTCAAGTTTCTTCAGTCAAGTGCTGGTCTGGGCATCGTCATTCAAATGAGCTCTGCTGATTGGCCAATGGGCAGGTGCGTGATGACGCACTGTCTGTTATTCTGGAAAGGTGATGGTGGTTGATTTAACAGCAAGATCGGTAGATAAAGATATGATTGCGGACCTTTTGCTGTTGCCTTCAGTTTGCTTACCTGTCTCTGTGTGTGCAGAATCCCGGTCTTCAGCCACCATCCTGCCTCACTCCTGGATCCCTGAACTCCGCTCCGCCCTAGTTCTCCAGCACATCTCCCTCTGCTCTGTGGCCTCCACGGACTCCCCAGAACCTCAGCTCAGAACCACTACTGGACAATATTCCATTAGTTTACCTGGCTTCCTCCGCTTCGCCATCAGATGGTTGTGGATTAGCGTCATCGGGGTTTCCACATGTTGTGCAAATTGAAATTGGAGACAGCGTTATGTTGGAGGTTGCTCCGATGTCTGGGGATGGAGAATAATTGTATATAAAGTTCAAGTGTGTTTTTTTGCAGTGTGTGTGTAATTTTGTAATGTGTAATAAGGTGTTATTTATTTGTAACTTATTGTAATATTTATATATTAAACATTTTTGTGTGATTTTCTTCATATTTGTGCTTTTTCTGTCATGTTTCCAGATGCTGACTCCTTTATTTCCTCCAACAGAAACAATTTGAATTCATTTTTTTCCTCATTATTTGAGAAAACAGCTCTTTTAAAGGCCTGATGATGTGTTTAGATGGATGGGGGGTGGAAAAACAAGCACACACACACACGTCAGAGGAAGATAACTAATTTCCTCTTATTCCCATGTTTGGATATTAATTTTTATGATTTAATTTAAAGTGCTTCCAATTCAAATGTGCCCGTGCTAATGTACCAATCTTAATACTCCCACATTTATCGTTAATGGCTTTTTCAGTTTTAGCATGTTGGTGCTAATAGAGCATAAATATATTAAGCTTAATGGATCCTGCCTGAGCCTAAATATGCCGTTTCCTATATATATATATATATATGGTTAATGTCAGATGAACTCAGACACACTGAGGCGGATGAATAAATCAGAATTAAGGCAAAATAACACAAAACACAGACTCGGACAAAGACTGAGCTGAAAACCAAAACCTATATAGACATGATGGAGTAATGAGGCAATCAACTAAGGCAGGGGAAACAGGAAGTCAAACTACTAAATACACAAAGGGAGAAAAACTTCTAATTTACTACTAAAACAGGATGTGACAACATTTCTTTCTTCTTATTTCTTTAAAATAAAATAGGCAGTTCAGCTCAGACTTCAGAAATTCCTCTTATAAAAAAATAAATCAGATCACTTTTCAATTCAGTTCCTTTTTAGTTCTTCAAAACAAAATAAATCAGTTCATTTGTCAATAAAGTAAAACAAAAAAAACGTCAGTTTGTGTGTGAGCTGTGGTCCGAGTAGGTTTGTTTTGTTTTTTATTCTTTTCGAATAAATGAATGAGCCTGGATCAACATTTGAAATGAAAGAAAAAATAAAAATATATATATATAATCGGACAATAAAGTCTTTGTTAAAGTCCTCATAAGCAGATTCAGAGGCTCTGTGTGCAGATGTGGATGGCTGAACTTCTGAGGACTCTTCAAAAAAAAAAAAAGATAAAAACATTTCTGTTGGAGATTAACCCTCCTGTTGTCCTCGAGTCAAGGAAGGATGGAAGGAAAGGAGGGAGGAAGGAAGGACAGAAGAAAGAATGAACAGAGGAAAGAAAGAAAGAAGGAAGAAGGAAAGGAAGGAGGGATGAAGGAAGGACAGAGGAAGGAAGGGCAGAAGGAAGAAAGGGGAGGAAAAAGTAAGAAAGGAGGAAGGGAAGGAAGAAAGAAGGAAAGGAAAGAAGGAAATGAGTGAGGAAGGAATGGAGGAAGAAGGAAGGAAAGAAAGAAGGGAGGAAGGAAAGGAGGGAGGAAGGAAGGAAGGAAGGAAAGAAAGGAGGGAGGAAGGAAAGAAAGGAAGGAAAGAAGGAAGGGAGGATGGAGGAAAGAAGGAAGGAAGGGAGGGAGTAAGGAAGGAAGGAAGGAAGGGAGGAAAGAAGGAACAGTCAAAACAGACAAGGTCAATTTGACCCGGGAGGACGACACAAAGGTTTAATCATGTTAACAGATAGCTATCCGCTTTAAATCTTTCCATCTTCTTATAACTTCCTGGTTCTCCTGGTGTTACCAACAGCGTTTACATGCATTTAAATGCTTTCCCATATAGCGTTACTTCTGGTGATGATCATATTTCTTTGTCATAATTCAACAATACGTGTGTTGATCTCTTCCACTATAACCTCTAATTCCAGAGCATCAAATTTCATGTTCCGCTTGCAGGCTGGCTGATCGTCCAAACTCTCCATTAAGACACAAAACCCTCATTTAAATACTGCTGTCTGCACCTGTTTTACGATCACCTGCAAAAAGCATGCAAACTAAGCCCGTAATCTGTTGCCCTGCACACACAATTTAATACCTTTTATTTGGGATCTTAGTAAACACAGCAGAGACACAGCTTATCTGTAAGAGCGACATGTTGAAGCTTTATTTAATGCTTTGATTCACTGTATTGAAATAACAACTAGAGCCAAGCTATGTGAGGTGATGATGGAACGATATTGAATAAAAAGCATCATCAGGAAACTAAAGAATTTAAAGCGGATATATTTTGCTGTAGGAGATCAAACAGAAGCTATTTAATCTCAGTTGGACTTTAATATGCATCAAACTGAGTAGAAGAGTAAAAATGTATGAGGAGTTTTTTTTTTACTCATTACATTAAAGTTTAATGTAAAGTTTAACATGTTTACACACTGAACTGTTTAATCCAACGTTCGCCTCTGAATTATTACCAGATTTTGACATTACTCTGTGTGTGTGATGAATAATTGATGTGTGCGTCTGGCTCTTGACGCGTGTCTGCCATTTGAGTTTGTTCTTTGATCGCACGCACACACACACACACACACACACACACACACACACACACACACACGCTTGACTACCTATATTAAAGACGGTTATTAAAGGCTCTACTGTGCCATCTGGCAGCTCATCAAATATTAACTGTGTGTCTGCAGAAGCAGCCACTCTGACTCCTCCGTACATACAAATATATACTTCCAACATGTGACGTGACGACTCGTCCTTGTAGTCGAGGAACTTTACGGTAACCATGGAGACGTGTATCAAATGCAGCAGAACGAGAAGAGAAAGAGAAGAAGCATCAAGATGCTCTGGGAGCTTTACTTTGGAGATTTTAGATTTAAGAAATAAGATCTTATGCTTGACTCTTGTTTTTTATTGTGTTTTTTTTAATGATATTCTGTTAACTTTATTTTGCTTAAAAGGTGCATTTTTGTAGTATGTGAAGCATCTTGTACCAAATCTTGGTTTGGAAAGATGCTAACGAAATAAAGTTTATTATTACTGACATAAAATCTGTGCTGAAATCAGCTGTTTGTAGTTTTTAGTGTCAGTATCAACAGATTTAAGTTTTTCCTCTTTACCTCTGCTGTATGGAAACACATCACTTCCAAATATTTCTAACCATGTCCACTTTGGGGAGTTTTTTTCAACACCTCCACGAAACTGTCTGAGTTTGTTTTCAGTCAATATTCAACTTAAACTATCTGTCAGTTTAATTCAAGATTCAAGATTCAAGACAACTTTATTATTCCCTTGAAGGGCAATTCATTTGACAGCTCGTTCACAACATACTCGTTCACATAAATAACAAGATAAAAAACACAGAAGAAAGAAGAAGAAGAAGAAGAGTTGGCAGCTGTGTGCAAAGTCAGCAGGCCCTATAGTCCAATGAATAGTTCATTGAGAGGAAGCCTATACAAGCATCAAATGATAGAAAAATAAAAATAAATGCACCACAGTAATTTCTGTTCAATCAACGAAAGAATTACACTTAATCCTCCATAAGAAAATAAACATATCTCCGTCTGAAAGGGGATGGTAGTATTGCTCACCAACATCTTCTGTCACAGAGAGGAAGTGGAGCAGAGAACATGCAACAGGCAGAGTGAAACTGAAGAATGTTCTTTATTGACCAACAAGAGAAACTCAACACTGACGTAAATCAAACAGAAGCGAGTACAACAGAGACTCAGACAACACACGGACTGAAAACCAAAACCTATTTACACACACAGGGAGTGATTAGAAACAAGACACAGGTGAAACACTCGAGGAAATCAACTAAGAACTACAGACAGGATGTGACACGCTCTCGTCCAGCCAAATGTCCGTCTACGTCCGTCCCGTTAATGTCCGTCCCTGGCAGAGGGTCGCGGTGTCCGAGGGTCTAAACTACCTCGACTTTTTCCTACTCTGCCGGGTCATGTGGACTAAACGCCAGTACGTCCTTTGTCCTCCGTCTCCAGAGAGGGTTTGAAGGAAGCGCCGCCATGAGATGCTGCATGACGTTTTTTTTTTTTTAAGGACTGTGGTGCAGACTTTATTAAAAGGGAGGCAGCTGTGTTTATGTTTATTTATTTGAATCAGCTTGTTACAGTGGTTGCTAAGGTGGTTGCCAAGGTGTCTTGCTGTTTCAGTTTGTTACAGTGGTTGCTAAGGTGGTTGCCAAGGTGTCTTGCTGTTACAGTTTGTTACAGTGGTTGCTAAGGTGGTTGCCAAGGTGTCTTGCTGTTACAACCTGAATAAATCACTTTTGGTTTGGTATAACTCTGCAGAATTAGATAGATAGATAGATCAATAAGTTTACATCTATCTATCTATCTATACACAGGGCATGCTTTACAAAATCCAAACTATATTTAAAGTGCAAGCTGTACATATAACCAGTGTTGGGAAGATTACTTTGGAAACAACAATTACAAGTTACCCTGTTGAAAATGTAATAGTAGTGTAACTATTTCAATTACTTTCTCAAAGTAATGTAACTAATTACATTTGATTACATTTCTTAATTTTAAATGAATGCTCTTGACTGTTAACCATTTTCACATTTTAAGACTTGATAGTGTAATTTACCTTTCAGCAGTACTTTCAGAACCTTCACCGCTGGCAAACTCTCTTTGCATTGTAATACAATGTTAGGGCCCTTGTCTGCTTTCTGTACGAAGTGGCGTTTGTAGACATCCCAACCTGCAAAAAGTCATTTAAGGGAGGTTCGTTCCCGGGTTGGGGTGCGGAGCAGCAGCACAGAGCTATCATGACGCTTTGCTCTCACACGTGCAGACACACTCCAGTGCACGCTCTGCTTGCTCGCTCCAGATTCCCGGAGATTGTGTCTCATTTGCGGGCGTCAGGGAGCTCCTATCAATATGCGGGAGAGTTGGGATGTCTGTGTTTGTATTTCCAACACAGGAACGTATTCTTCTGCGCCTCCGACATGTTGCTGAGTCTGACTGAATGGCACATGACCAGAGACAGCCAATGAGAAGCTTCAGTATCCAACTTGTGGCTTTGGAAGGAGGATGTTGATATGAAAAAAACGATTTGATAAATCTGAGCTTTGGATTTTTTCAAATGTAACTAAATTTGTAATCATGGAAATTTCCAAAAACAACTAATTTAATTACACATTTTCTCCCAGTAATGTAACGGATTACAATCATGTAAATTTTGTAATTAAATTACGTAACGTCGTTACATGTAATTCGTTACTCCCTAACACTGCATATAACAATATGCACATCTACAGCTGTAGTTGAAGGTAGGGGGTAATTGGTGACGTGCAGCGGTTCATGGCCTGGATAAGCTGGCCCAGTCCAAGGAAGGCTTCATTAAATGACGCATTCTGTGCGATCTCCTCTCGCCTTAACGCAGCTTCCAGCTCCCTTGCTTCTCGTGCTTCATCAAGGAACAACCGGATGTGTTTATCACGCTCCTGCTGTTCCACATCTTCTGCCTGAATCTCACTGAACAGCTGTATGATCCTGTGTGAACAGGCTCCTTTTTCTCTTGTCTAGACAACAATGAAGAAAGGTAGAAATAGGAGGTGTTTAACCACAGCAATTAAAAAATAAATATTGGGGATATACATTTGGAACTAAAAGCTACATGATGTGAAACTTCGTTATTATTACTTACCAGTGGTAACACGGTGAGTGCTGGACGTTGACGGTGGTGCCAAAGCTGCTGCTGGGAAGCTTGTGGAGTCTTCGCTGATGACGGTGGCCGAGCCGTCCTCGATTATGGAAATGGATTCTTGAACAAAAAGTGTACACACACAGACTTTAAGTACACGCAAAACACGAAATGGCAACACGTTAAAACAACATATTACACAGTAACAGCACTAACTCTAACCCTTGACATGTTCACTTTATGTTTTGTTGTCAGAAGCGAATACTTTCAAGCAGAGCACGGAGTTAGCATTAATTGCTAACTAGCTAGCTTATTGTGTCTGCACACATGAGACAACGGTTAAGATATATAGACTTTATTTATTTAGACTCCAGGTCCATTTAAAAAGAGACAAACAAACACACACCTAAGAGTTAAAATACCCGTGTTTGTTATAGTGGGCTTCCTTCCTACGGGATAAGTAGCGTTACACGTTGCTTTTAAGCAGATAACGGACTAAAACACTTACCATCCTCCATCATTGCTTCCAACAGAGTCGCGGCCGTTGCTCCAGTTGCTCGCCAGTCGGTGACCATAAATGGCGTCCGTCCGTCTGATCGAATCATTTCCAGATCTTGCGGTCCGACCCACTCCGGCTGTTGTTGTCCTTAATGGCCCGATAGTCACTTTTTAGTTATTTTAGTTTTTCCCGACACTGCTTCATTGTCTGGCGGTAGCAGTGAGCGGCTAACAGCTGGGCGACCTCCTGGTGTACTTCCTCATTCCGGGTCGCTCCGTCTAGCTCTCGCTGGATCCTCTCCTCTGCCACGACACACAGGAAAGTCTCAGATGCTGTCTGCTTTTGTGCATAGCCATGTTACCCGTTAGCTGTTAACTCCATAGACTGTATATAAAATGGACGTAACATCCGTGACGTCACCCATTGGTTTGTGGACTGCTGCTCGGAGGCCAATAGTATCGGATCTGAGCAGCGCCATCTTGAAAATGTCAGGTGTTCAAGGTAACTTTATTAATACCCGAAGGTAGATTTGGTTGCAGTTTCAGGAGAGGGAATCTCAACATTCACACAGACACATACATTCAAACTTTAGGACAATATAAAAAACCTGTTAAGAGCATGATGAGCATGATGATTCAAAGGACATGGATGATAAATAAATACATATATTTAAATTACAGTCAGGTCCAATTTCTAATAAATAGAAAAATAAACAAGGTAGACCTTAAAAGTAGAAAAGTGCACTAAGACATGTTTATGATGTTATTTTTATAATCTGTAACAAGGTAGTTGAACTTTTTAGTTAAAAAATGCTGAGTCTGTTAGTATCACTACACATGTCTGCTGGGAGGGGGGAGAGGGGGGGGGGTCTTTAATATTTTAAATAAATACCAAGAGACTGTGGGAACCAAAAAATACACCATCAAAGTTTAAAACTAAAAAAAACACATAAACCCAAAGACTTCTGCCGCAGAAAGCAGAAGGTGGGTCAGGCTAGGTTAATTATATTGTAAACCTGTGTGTGTGTGTGTGTGTGTGTGTGTGTGTGTGTGTGTGTGTGTGTGTGTGTGTGTGTGTGTGTGTGTGTGTTGTAGCGTACAGTAATCGGCTCCTCAGGACGCTCGACCAGCTGTCCTTTATGCGTCCCATCTGACCTCTGACCCCAACCAATAACACACTATCAGCTGTCCCACCGACAACTATGACTGCACACACACACACACACACACACACACACACACACTCACTCACCTTGTGCGTGTCCACTGTACCTGTGAGACTGCTGCTGCTGTGACAGGCAGCACATATGGGCCATTTGCATATGAAGCCTCTTTTTTGAATCTTCAGCCTCACCTTGACTACTTGTGTATATTTCTGTGTGTGTGTGTGTGTGTGTGTGTGTGTGTGTGTGTGTGTGTGTGTGAGAGTTGAGGTGCAGCTCAGGGAAACTTGTCCTCATCTGATTTTTTTCTTCATGCTCTTATAAAAACAACTTGTCTCTGAATAATTTATGATCTGCGGGGGTTGTTTTTTCTTTTTTTCTTTGCTCCTCGTGCTGCTTCACCTTCTCCTGCTCTCTGAATCTACTTTATAAACTCTCTCGCTGTCTCCGTCTTCCTTCGTCTCTCCCTCGTTTATCTGCTTTTTTTTTTTGTTGTTGTTGTAACTTTTTGTCTTTCAGTAGAAGCTTTTCTGTCTCTCAGCGGGACTTCAACAGAAGGAAGGTAGGTAGGAGGGAGGGAGGGAGAAAGGAAAAGAGGAAGGACAGAGGAGGGAGGGAGGGAGGAAGGAAGGAAGGAAGGAGGGAAGGAAGGAAGGACAGAGGAAAGAAGGAAGGAAGGTAGGTAGGAGGGAGGGAGGGAGGGAGAAAGGAAAAGAGGAAGGACAGAGGAGGGAGGGAGGAAGGAGGGAAGGAAGGAGGGAAGGAAAGAAGGAAGGAAGGTAGGTAGGAGGGAGGGAGAAAGGAAAAGAGGAAGGACAGAGGAGGGAGGGAGGGAGGAAGGAAGGAAGGAGGGAAGGAAGGACAGAGGAAAGAAGGAAGGAAGGAAGGTAGGAGGGAGGGAGGGAGAAAGGAAAAGAGGAAGGACAGAGGAGGGAGGGAGGGAGGAAGGAGGGAAGGAAGGACAGGAAAGAAGGAAGGAAGGTAGGTAGGAGGGAGGGAGGGAGGGAAAAAGGAAAAGAGGAAGGACAGATGAGGGAGGGAGGAAGGAAGGAAGGACAGAGGAAAGAAGGAAGGTGGGAGGGAGGAAAAGAGGAAGGACAGAGGAGGGAGGGAGGGAGGAAGGACAGGAAAGAAGGAAGGGAGGGGGAAGGAAAGAAAGAGAAGGAGGGAGGGAGAAAGGAAGGAAGAAAAGAAGGAAGGGAGGAAAGAAAGAGAGAAGGAGGGAGGGAGGAAGGAAGGAGGGAGGGAGAAAGGAAAAGAGGAAGGACAGAGGAGGGAGGGAGGAAGGAAGGAAGGAGGGATGAAGGACAGAGGAAAGAAGGAAGGGAGGAAGGAAGGGGGGAGGAAAGAAGGAAAGAAAGAGAAGGAGGGAGAAAGGAAGGAAAGAAGGAAGGGAGGAAAGAAAGAGAGAAGGAGGGAGGAAGAGTTGTTGGGGTCTTGTTCTGTACTGTTGACCATGGACTAATCTGCACCTGTTTTGCTGACTCATGTTGATTGGAGGCAGAGTTTGTGTTTGATGTGCTGTAACTTTTATTCAACACACTGACGTATGATAAAACTCTTTAAACAGATTGTCTGTAGAGGTTTAAACAGTGTTCGTTGTATTTGAACAGCACAATTCATAAAAGTGTTAAAGTGCTTTACATCAATATTTTAAAAAAAACAACCAAAGGATAAAACTCATGAGACAAAAATCAAAACCATTAAAGGATTAAAATAACAATAAAAATGATTTTAAAAACACACAAAAAACCCCATGAATATTTATAGTTATGAAAGCACTAAAACGGCATAAAAGAAAGTCTAAAAAAAGTTTTAGGGTTCAGTTTGAAGCGATCCATCATGTCTATAAATACAAGACTAAACGGGCTGATTTTGCATAACAAATACTTTTACTTTTGATACTTTAAAGTACAATTTTCTGCTGAACGGCAAAAATATCACATCACGATTGTTTTCATTGTTACTGCCCTGCATGTGTGTGTGTGTGTGTGTGTGTGTGTGTTCTGCTCCTCTCCTGCTTAGCTGGCTCCTCCGACTCCTCCGGCTCCATCCCTTGTCTCTGATTGGTGCGGCTTCCTTCGGTGCGCTCCAATCCCCATCAATCAGAGTCCTAGACTGCTTCTATACTGCATACTTCCATCCTACGCACAACACACACTAAACGACCAGATAGTAAGCAGACCGTTTACACTGTAGTAAACTACACAATAACCCACAATCATAGACTGTATATAAGAAATGGACGTAACATCCGTGACGTCACCCATTGGTTTGTGGACTGCTGCTCGGAGGCCAATAGTATCGGATCTGGGCAGCGCCATCTTGAAAATTTCAGGTGCATGCTGGGTAAAATAAAAACAGGGATTCTACTTATATGGGCATCAGGAGGAGCATGAGGCGCCCTCCTGAACCTGTGAACCAATCAACCTGTCAATCACCACGTAGCCACGCCCTAATGCATACCCTGCTTTATCGTCACATATAAAATCAGGGAGGCCAAAATGTCCCAAATGAACATCATACTGCATTGAAGAAGGCTTTAAACTAGCGATTGAGACCATAAACACATTTTGAAAACGTTTACTTAGGTTAGAAATCAAGTGAGAAGTTGGTGAATTCTCCATTGACTTGTATAGAGACGGAAGTCCTTTTGACACCAAAACGGTCGCCCCCTGGTGGCCTTTTGATAGAATGCAGTTTTAAGATACTTCCACGTTGGCCTCATTTCAGAGGACCGGACCTCCCTGCCTGGTGTTACCATATAATGACAGAAATGTGTCTTATCGGTTAGGAGAGCTCACAAACAATATAAAAACTTGTAACACTGAAACTGACTCACATAAAATGACATTAAAACATTAATAACTCCGTAAATAAACAAGAGCAGGTGTTGAAAAGTCTATTTGGACTTGTTAAAAATTGATATTTGCAGTAAACCAAGACTAAAGTACACAAGTATTGCCAATATTTGTGTAGAAAAAGCAACTTTCACTTGTAATGGAGTATTTTTCATTGCTACTTTTAATTAAACGCACAACATGTAAGTGTTTTCTGCCATTAGACGTCTCTCAATACAAACAATAAGAAAAGATGGAGCTGGATGATGATGTGAAGTAGCGAACGATCATAAGAGGTGTTTGTCTTCATTGGAAGGAAGGATGGAAGGGAGGAAGAATGAAGGAAAGGAGGGAGGAAGGAAAAGAGGGAGGAAGGAAGGGAGGAAAGAAAAGAAGGAAGGGAGGAAGGAAAGGAAGAAGGAAGGAAAGGAGGGAGGAAGGAAGGATGGGAGGAAGAAGGAAGGAAAGAAAAGAAGGAAGGAAAGGACTGACGGAGGAAGAAGGAAGGATGAGGGAGGGAGAAAGGAAAAGAGGAAGGAAGGAAAGAAAGAAGGAAAGAAGGGAGGAAGGTAGGGGAGGAAAGAAAGAAAAGGAGGGATGGAGGAAGGAAAGGAATGAAGGAAGGAGGAGGAAGGAAGGACAGAAGGATGGAGGAAAGAGAGAGGAAGGAGAAAAGGAGGGAGAGAGGGAGGAAAGAAGGAACAGTCAAAACAGACGGGGTCAATTTGACCCGGGAGGACGACACGAAGGTTAAACTACCATCATAGACGGAGCTCAGCAGTCAGCATCTGCAGCTTCTCTCTTTCCTTTATTATCTTTATGTTAGTTTAAAGTTTATTCACAGCAGCTGTCAGACATCGTTGCCTCTCTGGTGTTTCAGCGGCGGTGCAACCAGAAGAAGAAGAAGTGATCCAGGCTGCATGCTGAGCTAATCAGCTCTCCCTTAAAAGTGCATATATTATATATATGTGTGTGTAGTGTGTCTATTTATATATCATGTATGTCCCTATGTGCCCCCCCCCCACCCCCCCACCAACAGCTGTTTTGGTGAAGCCGCAGCGCTCTTTGTGTGATGACAGTAAGACTGAGTTCATGTGACAGCCTTTTAAAGGCGACCAAATGAAACGTGATTAAAATGATAGATTTCTCTTCTCAAAATTGTTGGGAACATTTGGGATAATGTAATTACACAACTTAAAAAATATATATATAACATAGATCTAGTTGTTTTTAGTCATTTTAATGCAGAAAAGTTACATATTATACCTTTAAAATAAAGTTATATTGATGAGGAAATGTTCCCACTGTCTGCTCCTGATCTAAAACTGAATATTAACCCTCCTATTGTCCTCGAGTCAAGGAAGGAAGGGAGGGAGGAAAGAAGGAAGGAAGGTAGGTAGGAGGGAGGGAGGGAGGGAGGAAGGAGGGAAGGAAGGACAGAGGAAAGAAGGAAGGAGGGACGGAGGAAAGAAGGAAGGGAGGGAGGGAGGGAAAGAGGAAGGACAGAGGAGGGAGGGAGGGAGGAAGGAAGGAAGGACAGAGGAAAGAAGGAGGGAAGGAGGAAGGAAGGAAGGAGGTATGTCCCTATGTGCCCCTCCACCAACAGCTGTTTTGGTGAAGCCGCAGCGCTCTTTGTGTGATGACAGTAAGACTGAGTTCAGTTCAGGAGATTTTTAGCATTGATAAAAACCAGTATAAACACATTTATTCATTCTCTTTATGGTCTGAACTTGTTCTGTCGTATTATCAGCTTGTCAATCAGCTGTGAAAAACTTTATTGTTTCAACATTCATTTTTTATTACAGCACAGAATATTCAACACAACATGTTGACAGTTAAGATTTGAGTTTGTTTTGTTTGTTTTTTTTACTTTTCACCCAGTTAACCCTCCCCTCCCCTCCCCTCCCCTCCCCTCCCACCAACAGGATAGCAACATCCACAGAGAGGATTTCTATTTCAACAGCAAGTCTTTCAGGTTAGATATCAGATTTGTCTACATTGATATGCGTTTTCTGTCCGTTGAAGCACTTTGAACTACACTCAGCTGTATGAAAGCTGCTGTTTGAATGTATAAATGTTTAAAAATCAGTGTGACATCCATACACTACCAGTCAAAAGTTTTAGAACACCCCAATTTTTCCAGTTTTTTATTGAAAGAATCTTTCCAAGCTCACCATCTTGGTCTTTTTTCCTAAGGTAGTTGTGTCATAGCTTGGACTGATGTTTTGGGTCATTATCTTGCTGTGGGATGAACCCCTGACCAACTATGTGCATACCAGAGGGTTCTGCATGGCATCGCTGCAGAATGCTGTGGTAGCCGACCCTGGATCCAGAAAAACACCAGACCATCATGCTTCCTCCTCCATGTTAGACAGTTAATGTCACACACTGAGGAACCATCCTTTCTACTCGACTCGGCATACAAAACTCCTTCAGTAGTCCATTGGTGGTGTTTCATGGCCCAGGCAAGCCTCTTCTTCTTATTCTGACTCTTAGCACCCTAACCCTCCATCTGTCAAAACCTGCAACTGGAAGTCTTCTCTTCACAGTAGAAACTGAGACTTGCTTACTACGACCGCTATGAAGCTTGAAGCTGTTGTCCTGCGAGCCGCCGATCACGCAAGCTGTTGACTCTCAGAAACTTCTCTTCTGACTCTGTTGTGGCTTTGGGTCTGCCAGACCTCTTCCTGTCAGAGTTTCCTCCAGTTTCTGAGTGAAACTGTCCTCACTGACACCTTGACTTTCTTCGCAATCTCTTCTTTTTTTTTAACCTCTGGCAGTTCACCGCTTACCTTTGTACCATTTCAAGCTATTCATTGGACTAAAAAACTGGAAAAATGTGGGTGTTCTAAAACGTTTGACCGGTAGTGTAAGTGCACTACATAATGCTCTTTAGTAGCTTTAAAGGCGACCAAATGAAACGTTATGTGATTAAAAGGACAGATTTCTCTTTTCAAAATGTAATTACACAACTAAAAAAATATATAACATAGATTTAGTTGTTTTTAGTCATTTTAATGCAGAAAAGTTACATATTGTACCTTTTAAAAAAAGTTATATTGATGAGGAAATGTTCCCACTGTCTGCTCCTCATCTTAAACTGAATATTAACCCTCCTGTTGTCCTCGAGTCAAGGAAGGAAGGGAGGAAGAAGGAAGGAGGGACGGAGGAAAGGAAAAGAGGAAGGACAGAGGAGGGAGGGAGGGAGGGAGGAAGGAAGGAAGGGGGGAAGGAAGGACAGAGGAAAGAAGGAAGGGAGTAAGGAAGGGGGGAGGAAAGAAGGAAGGTAGGTAGGAGGGAGGGAGAAAGGAAAAGAGGAAGGAAGGAAGGAAGGAGAGAATGAAGGACAGAGGAAAGAAGGAAGGGAGGAAGGAAGGAAGGACAGAAGGAAGGAAGAAAGGGGGATGGAGGGAGGAAAGAAAGAGAGAAGGAGGGAGGAAGGAAGGACAAATGGAAGGGAGGAAAGAAGGAACAGTCAAAAGAGACGGGGTCAGAAACCTTGCTGTGCTTCTTAAACAGAGTATTTATCTAAAGTGTGCTTTAGCTGCTCAAACAAAATCTGACTGTGTAACTTTCCTTTTGGACTTTGGACCGCTCGTCTACAATCTGGTGTTTCTGCAGCTTTTCTGTTTGTTTAGGCACAATAACCCCGTCGACCGGGTTTATAGACGAGGAAGGAGGTCATTAGTCTCTCTGATCGACTTTTCCACTGTTCTGTCCTCACAAAACACCTGATTTCACACCTGATTTCAGTCCAAAAGCAGAAGAATCTATAAAGAGAGCAAATATAATAATCATAAACATGTTTTGTGTGGTTGTTCTATTGGAGTAAATGTAGTTTTAAACTCATGTTAAAGGGATTTCATCTGATATTTGAACTCTGACAGTAAAGTTTAAACTGAGAAGAGCTTTAAAATACAAACATTCATATCAAAAATTAAATATTTGTTAATGTTACGTACCTTTTTTTCTTCTTTTTTCTCCCCTTTCCTCCACTGTTTCAGTTACTTTTCCAGATCGGCTTCCTTTTTTATTGCAGGTTATCTTTATCTAAATTGTGAATAAATCCTTTGTTTTTGTACTTCTACTTAAGTTTTACTCCCTTCATCCTCTAAACCAACAACTAAAATTCAAAGAGGCTCAGAGGTCCTAAAACTTCCTCCCAGCAAAGGTTTGAACCTCATAATGTCGATCAAATAAAATCAACAACATCTTTTAACATACAGCCAACAAATAGCTGCCTTTACATAAATAAAGTTATTCCCAGCACAGTGATAATCATATGATCACGATGATGTCAATAATTATGTTATTGTCAGGCGGGGAGTCCCGTTCCTCTGAAATGAGGCCAACGCGGAAGTAACTTAAAACTGCATTCTATCAAAAGGCCACCAGGGGGCGACCGTTTTGGTGTCAAAAGGACTTCCGTCTCTATACAAGTCAATGGAGAATTCACCAACTTCTCACTTGATTTCTAACCTCAGTAAACGTTTTCAAAATGTGTTTATGGTCTCAATCGCTAGTTTAAAGCCTTCTTCAATGCAGTATGATGTTCATTTGGGACATTTTGGCCTCCCTGATTTTATATGTGACGATAAAGCAGGGTATGCATTAGGGCGTGGCTACGTGGTGATTGACAGGTTGATTGGTTCACAGGTTCAGGAGGGCGCCTCATGCTCCTCCTGATGCCCATATAAGTAGAATCCATGTTTTTATTTTTCCCAGCATGCACCTGAAATTTTCAAGATGGCGCTGCTCAGATCCGATACTATTGGCCTCCGAGCAGCAGTCCACAAACCAATGGGTGACGTCACGGATGTTACGTCCATTTTATATACAGTCTATGGTTATTGTACGATAAGTTGATAATTAACTGTACGTTATAATGTTCAGAATTAATGCTGTTGTTGTGTTTCAAAATGTCGTTTTAACATGAATAGTACAGAAAGTTTATATAGAAAGTTGAATATAAACTTATAAAATAAACAGAGACAGGGATGTGTTTTATATCATATTTCATTTTATTGTAAATATTAATGTTTATTACAGTGAATTAACACTGTCAGACGTGATGAGCAGCTCGAAAAGAGCTTAGAAAAGTCTAAAACAAATGCAAACTGCTGCAGAAAAAGAGCTTTAAGGACTTAGTTTTGTGTGTTTATCTGCTGAAATACAGCTGTTGATAAAGGAGTGAATTAATGCTGCATTTTTTTAACCTCAGAAGTTGAAAGTGGGAGCTGGGAATAACGTCACAGCCCAGTTTGAAGCAGAAAACCAGCAGAAAACCAGTTCTAGCCACTTAATTAAAAATGTGCTGTACATGTTTTTTCTGCATACAGTTGCCGTAGCAACATGTCCACAGGGAGAAGTTGGGCAGTGCTGTGTGTACGACTGATTTAATGCTAATAAACAAGATATTACTCCAATTTTAACACTGTTACTATCTTGGATTTTTGAGGTTCTTCCAACCTTTCTGAGTTGAAATTTCTAACTGGGAACTCTCTGGGTAATACTGAGTTCAAATGGAGCGCACCATATATACCAGTGTATTATTCTGCATTCATTCATCTTCTCTTTCATGTAGTGTGTGTGTATATATAGTTTGGGACAGAAGTGTTCATGCAGCTTTTCTGAGTGTCTGTCTGCTTCTATTAGAGGGTTGAATATCTGTGATTGGCTCCTGGGGTGAAGCTGCTTTGTCTGTGTCGCCATGCTGTCTCAGAGAGAGGTGTGTGTGTGTGTGTGTGTGTGTGTGTGTGTGTATATTAAATGTCAGACTAAAGACACATTAAAGACACATTATTTGGGGTAATTAGGGAACAAAAGCTGTGCATCTAATTGGGAAAAAAGCTGATTTTTAGGTGATTATAATTTGATGCTTTGAGTAAGAATGTTAGTCTATATAATGTCAGTCAAAGTGACCAAAGTAAATGTGTGTGTGTGTGTGTGTGTGTGTGTGACAACCAGAGAGAGCGAGATAGAGCTAGAGAGAGAGAGAAGGGGGGCAGGGAGTATAACACCAGCCAGCCTCTGCTATTGGCTGAGCCGGTGTGGGAGGGGTGGGACTCCTCTTGGTTGGGGGTGGTGCTGCTGCAGACTGCCTCATTCTTCAGGAGGAGCTCAGCAGGGAGAGCAGAGTGTGTGTGTGTGTGTTCAGCGACAGACCGAGACACCGGTTCATGAAGGATCCACAGACAGCAGCACCAGCAGTAACAGTAGCAGCAGCAGCGTCCTCACTGCTCCGACCCAGGCAGGGTGCACCATCCTGGGGTCGATCTCTGCTCGGACTCAGCCTCTTCTTCTCTGGAGCTCTGCAGCCTCACAACAACACGGTGTTTCCGCTCCTGCAAAGCAAAGCTCCCCGGCTCTCCTCTCTACATGTGTGGTAGTGTGTGTGTGTGAGGACAGTTTTTTGCAGAGCTGTTAATGTGAGTGTGTCTCCTCTCTCTCTCACACACACACACACACACACACACACACACATATACACACACACCTACTGGATTGGAAACAATGCCACCTCCTCCTGCAGAGGGTTTGTCCTGATTCTGGATGGATTTTTGAATGGTTTACAAATCCCCCCTGGATTAGGATATGGAGTGATTCCCAGCTCAGAACAAACAGTGGGAGTTACGCCTTCGGTGACACAGGTGAGGCAGATTTTCACTCTCACACAGCAAGCAAGCCTGTTTGTGTTTGACTCTCAGATTTGACTCAGAGCGGATCAGATTGAACCAGAAAGCAGTTTTTAAATCTCTCGGCTCTTAAGCGGAGAAAGTCTGTAATTCTGCTTTTGATGGATTATGTGCATGTCTCTGATGATAAATGTGTGTGTGTGTGTGTGTGTGTGTGTGTGTGTGTGTAAGGTCCATGTGACCTGAGTCTTGGATAAGGTCTAATTGAGCTGCATTCTTATCCGCTGAGCCATACTCAGAAACCCCTCAGTACACACACATGCACACACACACACACATGCACACACACACACACACACACACACACACACACACACACACACACTCATACACACACATACACACACATGCACACACAGCATTTAAAATGATGTTTAGACTATAATGATAACTCCAGTAATCCAACATTTCTTTCATATATTTATATTTAAGTCTATAAATCACATTTGAATCAAAGTCTGAACACATTTATTTTAAAATGTTTGAATTTGGTGAGATTTTAAGGTCATGACTGATGACCTAATTCCTTCTTAGATGCAAAATAAATCTACTATTTGACATACAGCTGCTGCAGAGGAACTCATGAAACTATTTGATCAATTTGGACTGCGGTGTTTTCCCACCACACACACACTCACACACACACACACACACACATACTGTCAGTCAGTCCCAGGCATTTGGTTTTTATGGGCTCCCCCCCCCCCCCTTCCACCACTAACACCATCACTACTCACCTACTGCCCCGTCAACCACACACTTACTTGACATATAATACTGTATCAGTTTAATTTAATGACTGTTTCAGCACTAGATTCAAGTCAAATATGATCATTATAAGCACATAATGAAGCAAACATATATTATAGATACATTACATCACATACACACACATGAAAGCGAACCCTTTGCATAATTAGTTCGAGTGCCATTAAGTTTAAATGGTCACATAAAATGGCGCACCAACTCCTACCAGCCTGCATGAATCCTTCTATCTACTCACACATGGTGCAACAATCGTTCCTGCCCTTTAACCCTCCTGTTGTTGCAACTTTTGACCTGCTGGGTCAAAATTGTCTTGGTCTGGTTTTTAAAGCATAAGGTGTAAATTCTGTGTTAGACCTTTTTAGCCAACTTCATTCCTACTTATTACCACAGTACATGAATATCAAAAGGCCTCATTTACATTTTAAACAACGTTAAAACGACGACTTCTTTGTTTTATATGCAGCAAAATCCTTGATTAGAGTTTGATTGATTAATCTTTAAGTAAAGCATGACTCTGTTTTTAATTTAACTTGTTTTTAATATTAAGCTCCATCATGCTAACCTCAGCTAGCCTTCCCGCTAACGCCAACAGCCGCCGGATGGTTAGCAGCTCCGTAACCGTTAGTTACCGCCACGAATTGAAGCTCAGAGAAGGTTCAAAGGTTCAACTAACTTCTTAGAAACCAAAAGAGATGAAAGATTTTTAAAAAAGACTGAAAGGAAAAGTGTAAATGTGACAAATGGAGGCACAGCAACAACAACAACAAACAGCCGCCGGACGGTTAGCAGCTCCGTAACAGTTAGTTACGGCCACAAATTGAAGCTCAGAGAAGGTTCAACTAACTTCTTAGAAACCAAAAGAGATGAAATATTTTAAAAAAGACTGAAAGGAAAAGTGTAAAGGTGACAAATGGAGGCACAGCAGCAACAACAACAAACAGCAGAGCAGATGTCTCACTTCACTCTAAATTCAAAACACCACAAACAGACATGATGAAAAAATGGACGAATGAGTTAGTTTTTTTCCTCCCTTTGGGCCTTTTCTTGTCATTTTGACTGAGGCTCAATCCCGTGCATTAAAGCTGCATTGATTCTTCTTGGAGGGCTGAAATCCTGGATGGGAGGTCTGCTGTCAGCTCTTTGTAGGTTAGTAAAGTAAAAGCACAGAGCTGCTGCTTGTATGACTATAAAAAGACATATTGTAGGTTTAACGTGTATTACCTGGACTGTAACAGCGTCTATAACGTTAAATCCAGCTGCACATCATCGTCATCATCACTCGTTCTGCTGCTCCGTTTCTCTTCTCTTCGAATAGCAAACACTCCTTCACTCAGTCCTTCACTCTGATTGATTTTACTCTGTCAGGCTCTGTCATTTGAACTCAACATTAACTGTAAATGTTTTATAATAAAAGCCTGAAAAGATGAGAGAGAGAGAGAGAGAGAGAGAGAAAGGGAGGAGGAAAGGGAAAGATGCAAACCTATGAATCTGAGGCAGTTTTTAAATTCTAGACATCAATGTATTTCCCTTCTTTCCCCTTGAGGACAGGAGGGATTATTCCTCTCTGATCTTTTGGCAAGCTTTTAAATAAGAAACAGAGATGAAGCTTCAAGTTTTATTTGATGTCCAGTTGTTAATATTTTCATTTTTGTCGACTATTTACAGGCATTTGCATGTTTTTATGGACTTAAAGCACCTTACAGCTACACAAGCCTTAGATGCAGCCATAGACTGTATATAAGAAATGGACGTAACATCCGTGACGTCACCCATTGGTTTGTGGACTGCTGCTCGGAGGCCAATAGTATCGGATCTGAGCAGCGCCATCTTGAAAATTTCAGGTGCATGCTGGGAAAAATAAAAACATGGATTCTACTTATATGGGCATCAGGAGGAGCATGAGGCGCCCTCCTGAACCTGTGAACCAATCAACCTGTCAATCACCACGTAGCCACGCCCTAATGCATACCCTGCTTTATCGTCACATATAAAATCAGGGAGGCCAAAATGTCCCAAATGAACATCATACTGCATTGAAGAAGGCTTTAAACTAGCGATTGAGACCATAAACACATTTTGAAAACGTTTACTGAGGTTAGAAATCAAGTGAGAAGTTGGTGAATTCTCCATTGACTTGTATAGAGACATACGTTTGTAAGTACACCAGGAGTTTATTCAAATAACACTAACCTGATGGCTTGTACTCTGCTGATCCTGCTAAAGCTGTAAACATCGTCGAAATCTTGCGCTATTTTCGACGATGTTTACAGCTTTAGCAGGATTATTAGTGGGGTAATTTACGAGATACACTGTTGGTCCCATTAGCGCCTGTACTAAGCCAGTCGGCTGATGGCTCTAACTCCACCAATTTGCGACCAAGGGGTGAAAAAAAGGGGTGAATGGGTGTTTAGATAGACGTCATGGTGCAAATGACGCTAGGTTGAAATTACGCCGAACCACCGCTTTAAATCAGAAGTGGCAAAGGTTGGAGAACGTGTGGAAAGCTGTGTACAGTTTGAGTGAACAGTCTTGTCTCCAGCAGCTGAGATTAGCCTCTCTGCTGTGTTAACTCCAGTAAAGTCTTCACTGTTAAACACGCTGAGCAGCTGCAGGGTTGTTGAGGTGAGACGGACTGAACACAGAGTTATATTTTCTTCATCTCAGAGTCGGTTTAACGTGTTTAATGCTGCAGTGTGTGTTGGTTTCTCTTGTTTGTTACTGCTGGAGTTCACCGCTCCGCTCCTCTCTGAGTGGGGACAGGAAGTATACAATACAGGTTATGCTCATCTTACAAATGTAATTATTTAGTCAATAAATCAACCGCTGGAGCTGTAGCTTTAGCTTGTGCTGCTGTAGACTGACTGAATGCTGCTCTGCTGTTTTCATTCCATCAACATCACATTTCAACCATAGACTGTATATAAGAAATGGACGTAACATCCATGACGTCACCCATTGGTTTGTGGACTGCTGCTCGGAGGCCAATAGTATCGGATCTGAGCAGCGCCATCTTGAAAATGTCAGGTGCATGCTGGGAAAAATAAAAACAGGGATTCTACTTATATGGGCATCAGGAGGAGCATGAGGCGCCCTCCTGAACCTGTGAACCAATCAACCTGTCAATCATGACGTAGCCACGCCCTAATGCATACCCTGCTTTATCGTCACATATAAAATCAGGGAGGCCAAAATGTCCCAAATGAACATCATACTGCATTGAAGAAGGCTTTAAACTAGCGATTGAGACCATAAACACTTTTTGAAAACGTTTACTGAGGTTAGAAATCAAGTGAGAAGTTGGTGAATTCTCCATTGACTTGTATAGAGACGGAAGTCCTTTTGACACCAAAACGGTCGCCCCCTGGTGGCCTTTTGATAGAATGCAGTTCTAAGTTACTTCCTCGTTGGTCTCATTTCAGAGGATCTGAACTCCCCGCCTGATTTCAACAAAAGCCTTTACGTTAGATAGGCAGCGAAACTCTGTATATTAATGTTAACAGCCAAGATAACTCTGGTCATGCATAGCTGGTTACCTATTATTATTATCAATATATCAGTGGTATAAGACGGTCTTCAAATGATAATAATATTGTTTATGGCATTTATTTCTGAGACTATAAATCATCCAACAAGAGTAGTTCAAATCACGACAGGCCTAGACGTCATTTTTGGCTTTTGGGAGCAACATTTCATCATTTTGTGACATTTTATTGACCAAACAACTAATACATTCATGAATTATTATAACAAATTAATCAGTTACAGCCCTTGGACTCACAGTGAGCCATAAATAACACCCAGATACTCTCACAGTGTTAATCTCAAGGCTCTGGTTGTAACAGCTGTTACTTCTTTAACACTCTGCTGCCTCCTCTCCTCCTCCTCCTCTCCTCCTCCTCTTCTGAAGAGTCTCTGCATGGTTCACCATTTGGCAGATGAAATGCATCGTGGGTTTGTTTGACTCTCCCAGAGAAAATTGTAGAAAAATGTTTTAAAATCGGTGGTCTCCGTATCTCTTTGTGATAACAGAGGGTTAGATATATTTAAATATTCATCAGTTGGTAGAAGGTGTGCCAAAGCGCCGCACTGGAAGCACCAAAGCTCTCAGCAGCAGCTCCACACACCTAACCCGGCCAGGCGCTGTAAAGAATCTGATTTAGAAAATGAGAATTTTTTTCCATTTGCATTCCCGTGGAAATCCCTCAAGTGTACGTTTTTTTTTGGAGCTGGTGATGACTCGCCTGAATTTTGGCCGCGGATCCATTTCACACTTCAACCTCGAAGCACTTTATGTTAATGCTGCGTTTGGCGGGGTTGGTGGAGGGAAACCAGGGACGCGTGTCAGAGCGTTGGGAGACTGAGCCGGAGCTGGAGGAAGAGTTCAACCACACTGATACCGATGTTTGAGACGTGGTTCACATATTAACCTTTAATATATACGGCTCAGGGTAAAGTTTTATATTTGAGAGCAGTTAACCCTCCTGTTGTCCTTGAGTCAAGGAAGGAAGGATGGAAGGGAAGGAAAGGTTGGAAGGGAGGAAAGAAAAGAAGGAAGGGAGGAAGGAAGGAAAGGAGAGAGGGAGGAAAGAAAATAAGGAAGGAAGGAAGGGGCGGAGGAAGGAAGGAAGTTAGGAGGGAGGGAGAAAGGAAAAGAGGAAGGGAGGAAAGAAGGACAGAGGAAAGAAGGAAGGAAGGAGGGAAGGAAAGAAGGAGAGGGAGGAAGGAAGGAAAGGAGGAAAGAGACAAGGAGGGAGGAAGGACAGACGGAAGGATGGAAAGGAGGAAGAAGGAAGGAAAGGAGGGAGGGAGGAAAGAAGGAGGGAGGGAGGGAGGAAGGAAGGAAAGAAGGACAGAGGAAGGAAGGGAGGAAGGTAAGAGGGAGGAATGAAGGAAGGGAGGAAAGAAGGAATGAAGGGAGGAAGGCGGATGGAGGAAGGAAAGAAGGAAGGGAAGCAAGAAAGAGAGAAGGAGGGAGGAAGGACAGACTGAAGGAAGAAAGGGAGGAAAAAAATAAAAGTCAAAACAGACGGGGTCAATTTGACCCGGGAGGACGACACGAAGGTTAATATGTTTTATATAGTTTGTGTTTGGTGCCTTAATTCCAGTTTAGGGAAATGTCTGCAAACAGTGAGATTTTAGATAATGCTGTGCTTTGTTTGTGTCCTTTTTAATGTGTCAGGTGCCTCTCTGCACAAAGCCAGCTCCAGAGACTCGAAGAGATGCTTTTCCTAGTTTGGTGTGAAGGAACCACAGTCTGTATCGAGGTGTGACTTCATTTGTTATTTTCCTTGGGATGGTTTGAGGTTTGAGGCTCGAGTTGCAGCTTGCAGTCGGCACCATCTCTTCTGTTTGGAGCCAGGAGTTGGCTCCAAATAAGGAGTGCAGGTGTTGCTTTTCATGTTCTGGGACTCTAGTAAAACATCCAAGACTCAAAGCTCCACCTTAGATTAAACTAAGGATGCAGATAGTCATTCGGTGTCTAGTCTATGGACCAGTCTCAGTTTACTTGTGTTCTGCACAGTAAATCTATTATTACATTAACTCTGCCTGGCTTTGTGTCTTTTTGACTCTTTAGTTTATTTTGTTTCAATTGAAAATACATGCTGAGAAGTTTCTACTGGCCAAGCTGAAGGTTTTTCTGCATCAGTAGCTTACTGGGAACACTGAGCACTGCACACTTAGACTAACATTAGCTTATTTACCTGAACTGGGCTAACAGGACAGGTATCAGAATCCAGTAGCATTAAACTTAGTGAAATTTTAGGGCAATAGTCTGGCTTAGTGTGAGTCCTGGAGCCAACTGTCAATCACAGCTGGCAATCAACGCCCACACAGCAGACATCAAAGCTGCTATGAGTCTTCAAATCGTATTAATGAAGCAATCATTTCCAAAATGACCACCAGCACACTTATTAGAGGGTCTGAGAGCAGAATGAGTCATTGACAGCAATGATTGTCTCAGTATTTCTAGACAACAGTTGAAGCTTTTTGAAAGGCTGTCAGTGGCTTTAAGGGACTTCTGCATTGACTTCAGCCTCAAACAGTTTGTTGGCTCTCAGGAGGAACCTGCAGAGTCCTGACCTCAGCCCCCTCTTGTGGCTGTAATCAGTAAATGTGAGTTTCATATCATTTTAACCACGTGATGTGTGCACCAGTTCTGCAGAAAAAGGCTCAGTCGGTAGAAACAAAGGTAATCAAATCAATTCTTCAACATGCGGTGACTCATCTGCGGTGAAACAGAGCGAATAATTGTGAAATTGTTGGTATACATGTGATTATGCTTCATTATCGATGGCTGTTGTGATCCGTCCATAATGCTGCGTGTGGCCCGTTACCGTGACGACAGATGGCTTTAGCCGGTAATTAATCATAAAGAAAGAGAAGCGTATAAAATGAGGAGGTGGGGGTGATGATGGAGGTAGAAGTGTTTTTGTTTTTTTTTAAATAAATAAAAATAAAAACTGGAGAGCGAGACAAAGAGAAAAGCAGCAGATGTTCCACAATTACTCTGCAAGAATTATCTCAGGAGGTTCAGGTGTGTGTGCATAATTGAAAAACAGCTCTTTTTTTCCCTCGGCTTATTTTCATTTTTGTGAAAACGAAAGTGAAAATCCAAACCCTGAATTTTATCTGTTTCACTCAGATAATTTCACTTTTCCTCATTTAAAGGTTCGATAAGTAGGAATCATGAATATCTCTCTCGCTGGTGACACCTAGTGGCCGTTAAGTGAACTGCAGGTGTTTTCCTTGTTTACATTTCTCATAATAACTTTAATTAGAGTCTGACTGATACTGGATTTTTGGGGGCGATGCTGATATTAGGGAGTCAAAAAATTCAAATATGGGATAATATATATATGTTGGCCGATAATCTTATATAGGCCTACAGAATATAAACATAGAACGCACATTTTTTGCAGTACGGTAATTAAAGATATGATACGGAGGCTGTGATATTTTACAGTTTAACCATACATTTAATTATATAAAATTACATCAGTGCACTGAAACAGTAAAAGTTCACAGTGGATTTAATAATGATAAATTCCTATAAATAATAAAACACATGAACATATACATTAAATGTGCAAAACACTAATCATATTTGTACAATAAGCTATGCTGGCAATTCACTCTTTACTATATGTGCAATATTAATGCTACTGAGCCTGGTATCATTACCATATTGTGAATTATTGTATGATTATTCTGCTTTTTAGCTTTATTCTTTATTTATACTGTATCTGTTTATTTATTTATGTGTATTGAATTTTAATGCACCTCTGGCGTTGTCACAAAAGTCATTTTGTTGTGCTGTACGATGACGATGACGTGCTTGAACTTAGGATCAAATATACATAAAATGCTGCCTATATAACTATAATAATTGGTGCATATTGGACTTATATGCCGATACTGATACATCTGTGATTGGCCAATATCGACCGATAATATCAGCTGACTGATATCTCGGTCTGGCTCTATATAAAACGTCTCTAATGTGTTTTGCACCGTTTTTCAGCCCAAACTCCAAAAAAAAAGTGTTAATCAATTAAAATAGTTCAGATATCTTTTGGTTGAACACCTTTAGAGGGTACGCACGTCGAAATATTTCCCTCGTGTTGATAAAAAGTGAGGCGTTTTAATGTGTTTGGCATTGTTTGAGGAAGCGAGGCTGCATTTCAGAGCTTCTTCGCAATCCTCACATTCCTACTTCCTCCTCTGTCCGTGTGTGTGTGTGTGTGTGTGTGTGTGTGTGTGTGTGTGTTCCTGTGTGTGTGTTCCTGTATGTGTGTGTGTGTGTGTGTGATGTACTTTCTTACATCAGCATGCTGTAATGTTTCCAGGCTGAGTAGGTGAGTCTGCTATTATTATTACTACCAGAAAGAGATGGAGAGCGATTATATAACTGCCATTTGGCTTCCAGTTGATCGTGAGCTTCAGTTCAATATTTTATTGATCACTTAGACGGGAAGTGAATAGTTTGGATCAGGTTTATAATCCAAAGCTTTTAAGCCTCCATAAATACAACGACAGAGAGATCTACTGACCTTTTAAAAAAGCTCCTCCGACTTTTAAAAAGCTTCTGCGGCAAAGACAACAAAACAAAACGTTTAATCCAAAAATAGGACTACACTTTCAAAGAGTATCTGGTTTTTCCTTTTAGCACAAAACTGCAGAATTCATGGTACAATTTTCCCTTTTCCAATTCTAGGATGATAAAATCTAAAATAATAACCTTTCCGTTTCATTTATTCTTCATTTCTTTCTCCCGTCTCACGCCGACGGCCGACCTTTTAACTCCCACTTGACGATGGTGCGTAGAGAGCTTTTTTTTCTATTGTCTGCTGAAATGGAAAAGTGGACTTTAAAATATGTTTGATCAATATTTCAAAACGTACATGCTGTATAATATTAATGTTACAGGCTGGGCTGAGTGAGTGCCTGGATGTGCTCTGCAGCTCTCCCACATAGCTGATAATGAAATCATCCTCTAACCAGAACTATGTTATTTACAGCATATTATCTTTGAATATTCTTATTTTAATTATATATAGAGAAAAGTTTGACTTAAGAAGAATAAAAATACACTTTTCTCCACTTCATTTAAAGGATAAAGCTGATATATCTTATTCCACTGTGTCCTAAATGTTTTTATGGTTTTATCTTTAGACACTGGCAGCATTTAAAGAGACAGTTTCTGTGTCTCTACTGGAATATCTTTACATGATTTCCAGTTAAAAACTCCTTATTTATCTTCTACTGGTCCTTTATGCAGCCGCTCAGTTCAGCCTCTGTCTATTAACAGGCTGTTTTAGCTCCTGTCTCTTTAAGACCCCCCTTAGCAACCAGCTTAGGAACCGTCTTAGCAACCAAAGATTCCGGAACATTCCCTGTCTGAAACAGGCCGTTCTAGCTCCTGTCTCTTTAAGGCCCCCCTTTGCAACCACCTTAGCAACCACCTAGCAACCAAAGATTCCGGAACATTCTACATACATTCAGCTCTAGTTTCAGAACTTTGACCGTGTTTATTATCCGACATCAGAACAAAATATAAATGACAGTAAATCACTGACTTTAATACAGAAAAGACTCATTTAACTAAAACTACGATGTTTTACTGACTTTTTGCTGCCGAAATATGATCGCAGATGGAAATCAAGAAACTTTGGTATGAAAGTTTTTTCCATTTTTTACAGCGTCCGCTCTGTGAATATAAATCCAGGCAGCGATTGTGATGTTTGTAACTGCAAAGTAATATTTTAATTTATTTAATTAATACATTTAATAGAGACCATACAGATAAACATTCATATATACGGAATAACAATTTGTTGCATTGCTTTTCTTAATTATTATATATTTATTATTTATTGTATTTATTTGTTTTTATTTATTTATTATTTTTATTTTTAGTTTATTTTCATTATTATTCTTTTTAATTATTATATTTATTATTTTTAGGGACCAGTGGTTAGACTTTTAAAACTTGATTCAAACAAATCAAACAAATGAATAATCAATAAAACAGAACCAGGATATAAATGAATGAAAATATTGTTTGTATTGTATATGACTGTGTAGGAAAGTCAGGAAGTGTCCAAATTTGTCTATAAAAAATATTAAAATTTGTATTATTTATTTTTACTTTATATATTATTATTTTATTTATTTTTTAATTTTATTTATTATAATTATATGTATTATTTGGTTGTGGTTAGACCTCTGAAAGTCAGGAAGAGTTTGTCTATAACAAATATTAACATTTTTATTATTTATTTTTACTTTATATATTGGTATTATTATTTATTTATTTTGTATTTTTTTTAATTTATTATAATTATATGTATTATTTGGTTTTGGTTAGACCTCTCAAACTTAATTCAAACAAATTATTAATCCAAAAAACAGAATCAGGATAAAAATACAGTTTATATTGTCATATTTCCTGAAAGACTGTGTTGTGCAGGAATTGTAGGAAGGTCGGAAATTGTTTTAAATTAATCCATAATGGATCAAATACAGGAAACTCTAATTTCTTTACATCATATTCTCCTTTTAATTAAATTAGATCCGGTTTTAATTGCTGACCTCTGAGCAGATATCAGCCTCACAGATTCATAACAGGTTGAATTAATGACTCATATCTTCCTCCTGTCCTGTCCCCATCCCTGCATCTTCTCTCTCTCTCTCTCTCTCTCTCTCTCTCTCTCTCTCTCTCTCTCTCTCTCTCTCTCTCTCTCTCTCTTCTTCTTCTTCTGCTTCCTGCTAATGGCGTCTCCATTAACTCCACCTGACGGCTGCGTAGGTAATTACAGATATGTTTTACGGCCCGTGGTCACACACAAAGAGAAATAAGTAACGTGTTTGACCGAGCAGAAAGAAACATTAGCCAGCCGTGCCTCGCTGCTTTCACTGATTTAACCACACACACACACACACACACACACACACACACACACTTCTCTCCTTAATGGAAAGCATTGCCAGAAGGTTTAAGTGTGACATCGTGTACATAACGTCTGTAGCTGTCCTTGTTTAACTGGAGCTCGGTGAGTCGTTTCCTGTCGTCTCCGCTGAGCAACAGGATGAAAATAAAACTTTAAACACTTTTTCATTCCTTCAGTTTTTAACCTCCGTCTTTAACGTTGTGAGTCCAGGATGGAGACTCAGGTGTGTAGTTCAGAAGAAGTGTGTCTATATGTGATATCAGTGTGTTGCTATTAAAGTCCTCCCGGGTCAAATTTACCCCGTCTGTTTTGACTGTTCCTTCTTTCCTCCCTCCTTCTCTCTTTCTTTCCTTCCTCCATCCCCCTTTTTCCTTCCTTCTGTCCTTCTTTCCTTCCCTCCTTCCTTTCCTTCCTCCCTTCCTTCTTTCCTCCCTCCTTCTCTCTTTCTTTCCTCCCCCCTACCTTCACTCCCTTCCTCTTTCCTCTGTCCTTATTCCCTTCCTTCCTCTCTTCTTCTTTCCCTTTCTCCCTCCCTCCCTCTTACCTTCCTTCTTTCCTCCGTCCTTCCTTCCTTCCTTCCTTTCCTTCCTCCCTCCCTCCTTCTCTCTTTATTTCCTCCCCCTCCCTTCTTTCTTCCTTCCTTCCTTCCTTCCTCCTTTCTTTCCCTCTTCCTCCCTTCCTTCCTTGCCTCTAGGACAACAGTAGGAGGGTTAACATTAGAAGTAAATGCTAATAAACTCCGTTTCTCCTCCTTCCTCTATGATTTAATCCACGTCGTAAAAATACAAACATCTGCTGATTTTTATCGTCATTTATTCAATTTAGAACTTGTGCTAAGTGCGTTTTTGTGATTTTTGTCTTTCTTTCTTTCTTTTACCTTCATGTCGTCCTCCGGGGTCAAATTGACCCCGTCTGTTTTGACTGTTCCTTCTTTCCTTCCTTCCTTCCTTCCTTCCATCTGTCCTTCCATCTGTCCTTCCTCCCTCCTTCTCTCTTTCTTTCCTTCCTCTCTCTTTCCTCCCTTCCTTCTTTCCTTCCTCCATCCCCCTTTTTTCCTTTCTTCTGTCCTTCTTTCCTCCCCCCTACCTTCCTCTTTCCTCTGTCCTTCTTCCCTTCCTCCCTTCTTTCTTTCCTTTCCTTCCTTCCTCCCTCCCTCCTTGTCTCTCTCTTTCCTCCCTTCCTTCTTTCCTCCCTCCTTCTTTTTCTTTCCTCCCCCATACCTTCCTTCTTTCCTCCGTCCTTCCTTCCTTCCTTTCTCCCTTTCCTTCCTCCCTTCTTTCTTTCCTTTCCTTCCTTCCTCCCTCCCTCCTTCTCTCTTTCTTTCCTCCCACCTACCTTCCTCCCTTCCTTCTTTCCTCTGTCCTTCTTTCCTCCCTCCCTTCTACCTACCTCCCTTCCTTCTTTCCTTTCCTTCCTTCCTCCCTTCCTCCCTCCTTTCCTTCCTTCTTCCTCCTTTCCTCCCTTCCTTCCTCCCTCCTCCCTCCTTTCCTTCCTTCTTCCTCCTTCCCTTCCATCCTCCCTCCTTTCTTCCTCCCTTCCTCTTTCCTTCCTTCCTTCCTTCCTTCCTCCTTTCCTTCCCTCTTCCTCCCTTCCTTCCTTGACTCGAGGACAACAGTAGGAAGGTTTCTCCTCCTTCCTCTATGATTTAATCCACATCGTAAAAAAAAAACCATCTGCTGACTTTTATCGTCATTTATTGAATTGAGAACTTGTGCTAAGTGCATTTTTGTGATTTCTTTCTTTTCTTTTCTTCCTTTCTTTCCTTTTTTAAGAGCCGAGTCACATTAGAGAGACTTATGGGAGTTTGGAGGCCAAACAAAGATTGAAATGAAATATTGAAAATGCTTCTTTGTTCCTCCGGAGTGGTTTTATATGTTTTAATTCAGTCTGAGTGTGTGCTCGGTGTTTAAAGGTCTACTTTACGCCGGAGATGTTTTATGTTCCCAACATGTGCTGCGTTATAAAACAAGCACATTAGAAAGGAGGGAAAGGATGTTTTTAAAGGGACATTTCAGCAGTTTCACAAATGAAAATCAGTTTTACTTCTGCATCGTTGGTACTTCTCATCCTTTTGAAAACAGGAAACAGCTTTTATTATTATTTTATTATAGACTTCTGGAGAAAGAGACTTCTGGAAAAGAGAAAAGGGAGTAAGGAAGGGAAGAAGGAAGGAGGAAAGAAGGAAATAAGGAAGGTGGGAGGGAGGGAGGGAGAAAGGAAAAGAGGAAGGGCGTAAGGAAGGAAAGAAGGGAGAAGGAAGGGAGGAAAGGAAGCAAGGAAAGAAGGAAGGAGGGAAGGAAGGAGGGAGGGAGGGAGGAAAGAAGGAAGAAGGGAGGGAGGGACAAAGGAAAAGAGGAAGGGAGTCAGGAAGGAAAGAAGGAAGGGAGGAAGGTAGGGGGGAGGAAAGAAAGAGAGAAGGAGGGAGGAAGGAAGGAAGGAGGTAAGGAAAGAAGGAAGGGAGGAAAGAGGAAGGAAAGAAAGAGAAAAGGAGGGAGGGAGGAAGGACACACGGAAGGAAGGAAGGAAGGAAGGAAAGAAGGAACAGTCAAAACAGACGGGGTCAATTTGACCCGGGAGGACGACCCGCAGGTTAAAGTCCTGAGTTACTAACCTGACATGTTACTGCTGCTCGTCTCTCTCCAGCTCAGAGCTGCACGTGGGAGTCCAACTCTGATTTGATGCCTTTTTATAGAGGACCCTGCTGCTTCTCTCTACGTGCTGTGTGTGTGTGTGTGTGTGTGTGTGTGTGTGTGTGTGTGTGTGTGTGTGTGTGTGTGTGTGTGTGTGTGTGTGTGGGAGCTGCAGGTGGAATATTTGCTCTGGTTTCCACTCTTCTTCTGACTCGATGTGTCACCTGGATGACGGCATCAGTGTTTTAAAAATGGGTTTTAAATGGAAGTAGCACACTGCTGCTTCTTCTTCTTCTTCTTCTTCTACTTCTTCTTCTTCTTCTTCTTCTTCTTCTCCTTCTTCTTCTGTCTCCTCCTTCTTCTTCTTCTTCTTCTTCTTCTTCTGCTTCTTCTTCTGCTTCTTCTTCTTCTGCTTCTTCTTCTTCTTCTTCTTCTTCTTCTTCTGCTTCTTCTGCTTCTTCTTCTTCTTCTTCTGCTGCTTCTTCTTCTTCTTCTTCTGTCTCCTTCTTCTTCTGTCTCCTTCTTCTCCTTCTTCTTCTTCTTCTCCTTCTTCTTCTACTTCTTCTTCTTCTCCTTCTTCTTTTACTTCTCCTTCTTCTTCTTCTGTCTCCGTCTCCTTCTTCTTCTTCTCCTTCTTCTTCTTCTTCTCCTTCTTCTTCTACTTCTTCTTCTTCTTCTCCTTCTTCTTCTGCTTCTTCTTCTTCTTCTTCTTTTTCTTCTTGACAATTACCTGATTTATATGTATTAATATGAGCAGAGATATTCACAGAAACGAGCTGAAACTCCTGCTGTGGACATGCTCGCTCTGGAACATTTAGCCAGCTTCATGTAGACACACACACTGTTACTTCTGTACTTACACTTTATAGTTTGAGTGTGTTCACACTGAGAAGTATGGAAACATGCAGTGTACTAAGGGTGGATGCTGTGCCTTACTAGTTGTTCTTGTAACAATGATAAATAAAGTGCTTTGAACTTGAACTTTGAATAGATTGCAAAAATATTAACACAGGTGGAAAAAGGTCTGTTTTAGTGTGTATTGTGTCATTGTGTCTCCGTCTCCTAGTCTCCATAGTAACAGCTGGTTAATACCTGTCTGTGGTGACTTTGCCCTAAGCTTTAACCACTACTGGCTGCTAATGGCTCTGATTGTTCAGACGTTCACTCAACTAACGAAGGCTGTTCAGTCTTTTCGCACTTTCCACCAGGTGAGGAGTTCCGGTCCTCTGAAATGATGCGAACGTGGAAGTAACTTAAAACTGCATTCTATCAAAAGGCCACCAGGGGGCGACCGTTTTGGTGTCAAAAGGACTTCCGTCTCTATACAAGTCAATGGAGAATTCACCAACTTCTCACTTGATTTCTAACCTCAGTAAACGTTTTCAAAATGTGTTTATGGTCTCAATCGCTAGTTTAAAGCCTTCTTCAATGCAGTATGATGTTCATTTGGGACATTTTGGCCTCCCTGATTTTATATGTGACGATAAAGCAGGGTATGCATTAGGGCGTGGCTACGTCCTGATTGACAGGTTGATTGGTTCACAGGTTCAGGAGGGCGCCTCATGCTCCTCCTGATGCCCATATAAGTACAATCCATGTTTTTATTTTTCCCAGCATACTTTAGACTTCTGAGCAGCTGTGTGCAAATATTTAATATTATTACATCATCTGGATTTTATTGCTCCTGCTGCTGTTGGTGGTGGATTCTCAGCAACTTTTATTTTCCACTTTGTTGCTGAGCAGAATATTTGGGGGGAGGAGGAGGTGGAAGAGGAGGAGGTGAAAGAGGAGGAGGAGGTGTTTAGTGTTAATGGTCTGTGTCCTTCTCAGCAGCCTCGTCACATTAAGTCAGGCTGATGGGGGGGAGGAGGGGGGGGGGGACTCCTGCAGGGCAATGATAATGGGGGATCATGGAGTTTTTAGAGGTGTGTGTGTGTGTGTGTGTGTGTGTGTGTGTGTGTGTGTGTGTGTGTGTGTGTTGGGGGGGGTTTGAGGTGTTTTTAGCTCCAGGAGGTGTCGGCTCTCTCCTGGTTCAGGTCTTTTGTTTCCCGTCGTCGTCTCTTCGTATTCAGATCAGCTGTTGTTGGGCGTCGATGAACTCGGCTCGCTCACATGGATCAGTGTGTGTGTGTGTGTGTGATGAGCTGTGTGTGTGTGTCTGTGTGTGTGTGTGTGTGTGATGAGCTGTGTGTGTGTGTGTGATGAGCTGTGTGTGTGTGTGTGATGAGCTGTGACTGACGGAGGATATGTTACTCTTAAAGCTTCACCTGGACTAATCTAAGAAGGAGGTAAGACCTGAACTGAGTCACTTTATATAAAGATGTAGCTCCTTTAATGTGAATATTTATACTTTAATACTTTACTTTAAGTCTTCTGTGACAGTAAAGTGAGTATTTTTGGGCTTTTGGACAAACTGAGACATTTAAAGACTTTACATTAGACTTTGGGAAACTGTGATTGGGACCAAACTCAGAGCTCAGAGCTGGTTTTATTCTGTCTTATTGATTTTATTTCAAGCCAATATTGTACCAGAACTGTATCAGAGAGGCGTCTTTTTAAGGATTTAACAGATTAATTTAAGTGTTTATTCTTCATATTAAAGCTGCAACAATTAGCCGATTAGCTGCTAAACTATCTTGATAATCGATTCATTGCCTTTTGAGTCACTTTATATGAAGAAAACGTCTAAGTTCTTTGATTCTAGCTCCTAAAATGTGAATATTTGTGGGTTTTTTTAGTCTTCTGTGACAGTAAAGTGAATATTTTAGGCTTTTGGACAAACTGAGACATTTAAAGACTTTACATTGAGTCACTTTTTATGAAAAAAAATGTCCAAACTCTCTGATTGTAGCTCCTAAAATGTGAATATTTTCTGTTAAACTGAATATTTGGACTGTTATTCAGGACAAAATGAGACATTTAAAGACTTTAAGTTGAACTTTAGGAAACTCTGATACATTTGTTTTGTGACGTTTATTGATTTTAAACCAATATTATACCAGAACTGTAGCAGAAAGGCGTCTTCTGAAGGGTTTAACAGATTAATTTAAGTGTTTATTCTTCATATTAAAGCTGCAACAATTAGCTGATTAGCTGCTAAACTTTTAAATCAAATATCTTGATAATTAATTAATTGTCTTAAGTCATTTTTTATGAAGAAAACGTCTAAATTCTCTGGTTTTATCTCCTAACATGTGAATATTTTCTGTAGTTTTCAGTCTTCTGTGACATTAAACTGAATATTTTGATTGTTATTCAGGACAAAACGAGACATTTAAAGACTTTACGTTAAACTTTAAGAGCTTTGATCAATTTTCTGACATTTTCTGAACCAAATAACTCATCAATAACAAACCCTCATCGACTCATTGAGGAAATAATATACAGGCTTATAAATAATGTAAATAATCTTTAGTTGCAGCCTTTCGTCATATAGTTATAATTATCAATCACATGAAACAGTGAAGGTGTTAAAGAGAAGACTCGATAGAAAACGGATTTAAAAGGAGAAAAATAAGTAAAATAAAGTAAAATAGAATAAAATAAAGCAAACAGGAGGATTAAAATGACATTAGGAAGGAAAAGGAGGGAGGAAGGAAGGAGGAAAGAAAAGAAGGAAGGGAGGGAGGAAAGCAAGGGAGTAAGGAAGGGGGGAAGAAGGAAGGAAAGGAGGGAAGAAGGAAGGAGGGAAGGAAAGGAAAGGAAGGAGGAAGGAAGGGAGGGAAGGAAAGAAGGAGGTGAGGAGGGAAGAAAAGGAGGAAGGAAGGGAGGAAAGAAAAGAAGGAAAGAAGGGAAGAAGGAAGGAGGGAAGGAAGGAAGGAAAGGAGGGAGGAAAGAAAAGAAGGAAGAAAGGAAAGGAGTGAGGGAGGAAAGAAAAGAAGGGAGGGAGGAAAGCAAGGGAGGAAGAAGGAAGGAAAGGAAGGAAGGGAGGAGGGAAGGAAGGAGGGAGGAAGAAGGAAGGTAAGGAGGAAGTAAGGGAAGAAAGAAAAGAAGGAAGGGAGGAGGGAAGGAGGGAGGGAGGAAGAAGGAAGGTAAGGAGGGAGGAAGGAAGGAAAGGAGGAAAAAAAGAAGGAAGGAAAGGAAGGAAGGAAGGAAAGGAGGGAGGGAGGAAGAAGACTTTAACACCTCTGCAGTAAATCATCAGGTCCGTGTTGGTGTGAGTTTGTTGTTTGGTTGTGAAGTTAAAGTGATGATGTGTGTTTAAGTGAGGAAGACGAGGAGGAAGAGGAAGAGCTTCATCTTTTCTCTCTGAAGCTGAAACACACTTTCCTGTCGTCTGCGTGTCGTCTTTCTGTAGCGTGCAGAGTCAGAACGGCTTCAGGCGTCGTTAATGGAGTCTAATGTATGTGTGTGTGTGATGCGTTCAGGTGACGCTCTGTAAATCTGAACACTCAACTTTAGTTGTGGATGAGATATAAAATCAGTCAAACATGAGATTTTACCTGTAAAGTATTCAAAGCTACTGCAGGTCATGAACACATGTTGGTGTGTGTGTGTGTGTGTGTGTGTGTGTGTGTGTGTGTGTGGCTTTTATAAAGAGACAGTAGATGAAGAAACACCTGGTTCATGTCAGAGCTCTGTCATCATGTTTATGTGTCTCTGCTCTGTAATCTACTGCAGAGGCTTCCTATTGGTTAGAACTGGAGGGTCTGATTATTGTGTGTGTGTGTGTGTGTGTGTGTGTGTGTGTGTGTGTGTGTGTGTGTAGAGTTTTTGTAAAGTAAACTTCTGCTGCTGTTGGTAAAGCTCAGACATGAAGGTTTTATTAGTGAGCAGTGATGGAAAACACTCTGCCTGTTGTTTACAGATGTGGAATAAAGAATAAGGTGTTTATTTTGGATTTCTGGCCCAAATCTGCGTCACATGACAAGCAGGTTTTTCCACCTATCTCATCTTTCTAAGGTTTAGTTTGTTATTTTCTGATATTTTACTGATTTTATTCGGGTTTTTTTGCTTCTGACAGACTGAAATAATGATGATTATGATGATGAAGCTCTTAATATATATCTGTACCAGTGGTGGAGCTACACACCAGCTCTTTAACCCTTCTGTTGTCCTCGAGTCAAGGAAGGAAGGAAGGGAGGGAGGATGGAAGGGAGGAAGAAGGAAGGAAAGGAGCAAGGAAAGGATGAAGGAAGTGAGGAAGAAGGAAGGGAAGGAAGAAAAGGAAAGAAGGAAGGGGGAGGAAAGGAAGGAAGGAAGAAAGGTAGGAGGGAGGGAGGGAGAAAGGAAAAGAGGGACAGAGGAAAGAAAGAAGGTAGGGGGGAGGAAAGGAAGGAAGAAAGGGGGATGGAGGAAGGAAGGGAGGAAAAGGAAGGTAAGAAAGACAGAAGGAAGGAGGGAGGAAGGACGGAAGGAAGGAAGGGAGGAAAGAAGGAACAGTCAAAACACACAGGGTCAATTTGACCCGGGAGGACGACACAAAGGTTAAAACCTTTTTTCACTTCACTTTTAACAACAAGACTAATTTAATATCCAGTAATTCACATTAAAAGCACATTTCCACACACTGATCTCACACACTGAGTCGTATTCGAGGGTTCTGACCTGGTTTTGTTTCCATCCGGTCAGATTGAAGCTTCTCATCTGAACCTCTGGAGAGTTTTCTTGTCATCCTCTCACTTCCTGTCTCTGCTCATCAATCCTAGCGGAGCTGAACTTTGCTCTCAGCTCGCCTTTATTTCCCTCTTTGATTGACGTGTCGTCTCCTGACCGAGTCGCTCAGCGTGACGGCTGATGATGGATCAGCTGCAGACGACGTGTTGATGTTTTTCTTCTTCTTCTCTTTTTGAACTCGTTGATACGATCACATGTTTACTCTTCTTCCTGCAGACACTCGTCTCTTTCTCTCGCTCCTGCGTTTAAAACGTGAGATATGAGATCATTCAGTTGATATGATAAACTGTCTCATGCTGCAGATAAAAACCATGAACGTTTTTCATCTTTTCAACCTGCAGACGGCATTACAGTAATCTATCTGGTATCATAATTAATGTATTTGTACATTATTTAACCCTCCTGTTGTCCTCGAGTCAAGGAAGGAAAGGAGGGAGGGAGGGAGGAAGGAAGGAGGAAAGAAGGAAGGAAGGGAGGAAGGAAAGAAGGATGGAGGAAAGAAGGAAGGAAGGTAGGCGAGAGGGAGGGAGAAAGGAAAGGGGAAAGAAGGAAAGTAGGAATGAAAGAGAAAGAGGGAGGAAGGAAGGAAGGGAGGAAAGAAGGAACAGTCAAAACAGACGGGGTCAATTTGACCCGGGAGGACGACACGAAGGTTAAGAAAGGTAACGTCTGGTTATGCTCAGTTGAAACAGGAATCTCTTTTACACAGAAAAACACAAAATTGCTTTTTTACACTGAACCAAGCAAAGCTGATTTTTTAGATAGCATGTGGCTCCAATCTGTGTTCATACCTCTTTATACACAATAGTCCCACTTTGACCAGGTAGTGTGAAAGCAGCTGCAGATACTGATCCAGACATTGAGGAAACACTGCTGCCTGGTTTCCTTCATGTGACGCCTTCACATTTAACCTGAGTGTGATTGGAATGGCTTTTTTGACAAATAGTATGCAGAGAGAAATCCTGCTCGTCCGCTGATGCTGAGGCTGAAAGGATGCTGAGTCAGGGAGAAAGAAGCTGATAGAGGAGTTGGGGGGGTCAGGGGATTTGGGGCGGGGGGGGGGGGGTGGTTGGAGATAGACTGTTAAATATTTCAGGCAGGTCGGAGGGAGCAGCAGCAGCTCTCTGTGGGTGTTCTCCACTCATTCAGCCCCACAGTGGGACTGAAGCTTTAAGAGGCGGAGAACCCACTGAGAACATTTACATGCAAGCAAGAAAAAACTTGTTCCCCTAAAAGCATCTTCAGCCCCAAACCCCCTCAAACCCCCCCCCCCCCCCCCCCCCGCCCCCCGCTGCTCCTGCTCGTTTGTATTTCCTTCGTTAATGGACTCACGGCATCGTCTCTGCATGTCACCACACTGCAGGAAATAGTTCATCTCAGGACAAGTTCAGCAATGTCCTGATAGCACCGTTCATGCTGTAGGAGACTTTTAATGACAAGACATGTTTGTAATTTGTAAATTGTATTTGTATTTAAACAGGGACAGTGTGCAATAAAACATTAACCCTGTATAATTCAGTCAGGAACACTCTCGACAGTTTTACTTGGCGTTGAAGGCTCCAGTCTAAGATGCTTCCTGGATTAGCCAACAGCATGCTGAGCTAAAAACATGATGCTGATGCTAAACCCTCCTGTAGAGTGAGCCGAAAGAAAGACATGAATTGCAGATTGACCCTATAGAGCCATGATGGGACCCTGAACCAGAAGCTTTGCCAGCAGCAGTGTGAGCAATGGTGAAGCTAGAACAGTGTAGATGGGAGTCATATTTAAAGGGACCGCCTTGTGGTGAGAATTGGTGTGAGACTGATAAGGTGTGCGGATTCACTCAGTGGCTGTCAGCTGATTACAGCTGGGGCGAATGACTTCCATGTCCTGCACATAGACTGTATATAAAATGGACGTAACATCCGTGACGTCACTCATTTGTTTGTGGACTGCTGCTCGGAGGCCAATAGTATCGGATCTGAGCAGCGCCATCTTGAAAATTTCAGGTGCATGCTGGGTAAAATAAAAACAGGGATTCTACTTATATGGGCATCAGGAGGAGCATGAGGCGCCCTCCTGAACCTGTGAACCAATCAACCTGTCAATCACGACGTAGCCACGCCCTAATGCATACCCTGCTTTATCGTCACATATAAAATCAGGGAGGCCAAAATGTCCCAAATGAACATCATACTGCATTGAAGAAGGCTTTAAACTAGCGATTGAGACCATAAACACATTTTGAAAACGTTTACTGAGGTTAGAAATCAAGTGAGAAGTTGGTGAATTCTCCATTGACTTGTATAGAGACGGAAGTCCTTTTGACACCAAAACGGTCGCCCCCTGGTGGCCTTTTGATAGAATGCAGTTACTTCCACGTTGGCCTCATTTCAGAGGACCGGAATTCCCCGCCTGGTCCTGCATGAACTAACGCTTCATAACAAGGAGAGATGCATTGCACCGTTGCTATTTTCCACCAGTAGTCCCTGCAGGCAGTTAGAGTACAGAATTCACAGTTGTGCAAAATTGCAACGACAAAATGATCAATACACACATTCCCACATCCTTAAAACAACCCCCCCCCCCCCTCATGTTAATTGACATGATGTAATAACCCTCATATTAATCAATGAGACAAACAGAAACATCTTATTTGTGTCACCTGGTTTTCTAGTTGTTTACATCCTGCTCTGATCCGACGCTTGTTTTGGAGAAGTTGACGTTACGAGTAAATGAAAAGCCATGTTTTCATTTGATTCTACGTTGCATCTCAACGTATCACATCCTCATTTTTATATATCACTGCAAGCTGAAAGATATGTCTGTCTGTCCAATGCATTCAGCTCAGTTCAATGCTTTTTATTGCCATTGCACAGCAGTACAACAAAACTGTAATAACACACATAAAAAACAGCAACAGACAATATACATAAAACAACATTCAATGAGACACTATGGAGAAAATAAAGAGAATATAAAATAGCAGGAATAAAAACAGGAATAAGAGCAGTAAGTGCAATAAATCCTCTTTCTGTGGGAGATATGTTGCAGAGAAGTCATGTTTTCTTTACTGATGTTTCTCTCCTGTACCTGAACGCTCTTTCTCTCTCTCTCTCTCTCTCTCTCTCTCTCTCTCTCTCTCTCTCTCTCTCTCTTCTTTCTCTGTTATATAGCTACAAGTGTTCTCCTCTTTATATTTTTATAGCTTGCTGTGTGGGAGGTGACTCAGGTCAGCAGCTCACCTCTCTACCTACATGCTGCTCTGTGTGTGTGTGTGTGTGTGTGTGTGTGTGTGTGCCGATGTGTTTATCCTGTGATTCGTGACTGTTATTCCGAACGGCAGCTGGAGCTCCCGTTGTTATAATCGCCACGGAAACGGAAAGCGTTGGCGTGTCGATCGGAAGGACAAAGATAATGTTTTAGAGTTTTTTTGTGGCGAGTTGGTAATCGTGTTCATAAATAATTCAAAATCTATATTACGAACTTTGAAATAAATCACGTCATCATCTGCATATCGATGCTGTCAGCCTGTTTAACCCTCCTGTTGTCCTCGAGTCAAGGAAGGCAGGGAGGAAGAAGGAAGGAAAGGAAGGAGGGGGGAAGGAAGAAAGAAGGAAAGGAGGGAGGAAGGAAAGGAGGGAAGAAGGAAGGAGGGAGGAAGGAAGAAAGAAGGAAAGGAGGGAGGAAGGAAGGCAGGAAAGAAAAGAAGGAAGGGAGGAAGGACGAAGGAAGGAAGGTAGGAGGGAGGGAGGGAGAAAGGAAAGAAGGACAGAGGAAAGAAGGAAGGGAGGAAGGTACGGGGAGGAAAGAGAAGGGAGGAAGGAAGGGAGGAAAGAGAGAGAAGGAGGAAGGGAGGAAGGAAGGGAGGAAGAAGGAAAGGAAGGAGGGAGGAAGGAAGGAAGGCAGTAAAGAAAAGAAGGAAGGGAGGAAGGAAGGAGGAAAGAAGGAAGGAAGGAAGGAAGGAAGGTAGGAAGGTAGGGGGGAGGAAAGAAAGAGAGAAAGAGGAAGGGAGGAAGGAAGGGAGGAAGGAAGGGAGGAAAGAAGGAACAGTCAAAACAGACGGGGTCAGTTTGACCCGGGAGGACGACATGATCATCATCTGTAATGTTTCTGTTAACTGTTTGAATATTTCAGTGTAAAGAGGAAACATGAAGGAGGAAAGTGTCTATTAATGGTTTAATGCAGCCTAAATTAAGATCTATTTAGATATTTATGCATTAAAATGTGTTTTTGTATCGTCATGATGAGATTTTAAATGACTGGAAGAGGAAATGGGAAGTTAATGTGATGCAGCTGATATAAAAACACTCAACTCACTCTGCTGAAATCAGAGTTTCTTCATCTTTCATGATGGATTTCTCTCTGTTCAACTTTGTTTTTCTCTCAGTAGTGATTAAAAAAAAAAGCAGGAAACTGAGATCCGACTGTGTGCAGATGAATCTGAAAGTGACTATCTGTTTTTATTTATATAGCAGTTTGTTTAACCCTCCTGTTGTCCTTGAGTCAAGGAAGGAAGGGAGGAAGAAGGAAGGAAAGGAGGGAGGAAGGAAGGAAAGGAAGAAGGAGGGAAAGTAGGGAAGAAGGAAGGAAGGTAGGAGGGAGGGAGGAAAGAAGGAAGGAAGGTAGGAGGTAGGAGGGAGAAAGGAAAGAAGGACAGAGGAAAGAAGGAAGTGAGGAAGGTACGGGGGAGGAAAGAGAGAGAGGAGTAAGGGAGGAAGGAAAGGAAGGAAGGGAGGAAGAAGGAAAGGAGGGAGGAAGGAAAGGAGGAAGGAAGGAGGGAAGGAAAGGAGGGAGGAAGGAAGGAAGGCAGGAAAGAAATGAAGGAAGGGAGGAAGGACGGACGGACGAAAGAAGGAAGGAAGGTAGGAGGGAGGGAGGGAGAAAGGAAAGAAGGACAGAGGAAAGAAGGAAGGAAAGGAGGGAGGAAGACGGAAGGAAGGGAGGAAGGAAGAAGGAAGGAAAGTAGGGAAGAAGGAAGGAAAGGAGGAAGGAAGAAGGAAGAAGGAGGGAAAGTAGGGAAGAAGGAAAGAAGGAAGGAAGGTAGGAGGGAGGAAAGAAGGAAGGAGGGAGGGAGGGAGAAAGGAATAGAGGAAGGGAGGAAAGAAGGACAGAGGAAAGAAGGAAGGGAGGAAGGTAGGGGGGAGGAAAGAAAGAGAGAAGGAGGGAGGGAGGAAGGAAAGGAAAGGACGGAAGGAAGGAAAGAAGGACAAAAGGAAGGAAGAAAGGGGGAGGGAGGAAGGACAGACGGAAGGAAGAAAGGGAGGAAAGTTTACTCTCTTCATATGAACACATCTTCTTTTGTCTGACTGTCACAGATATTCAGTTTACTGTGATGTAAAAACATAAAAGCAGCAACTCCTCATGTTCTTAATGAACAATCATCAGTCATTATTATAATTGTTGTTATTTTCTGTCGATCGATTCGACTCGTTTTCATTTTTCAGCATCGATTTCACTGTTTTTGTTTGTTTGTCATTTCTAATATAACTTTAAACAACAGACTCAGGACTCTACTGGATGATGTAACCGTCCTACAGGTTTAAGTTCTGATCACCAGTTTCTATTATTTACACTTTGTTGATAAGAAATGACAGTTTGTTTTTGTGATTTTTGGTGGACAGCTAAGAATACTACATTACCCACAATCCTCGGCTGCTGCTACTGTGGAGAAGAAGCCAGTTTCGTTGTTGATGTAGTTTGTAGTTGCTGAATTCTCTCTGACATGATGCAGAAACTAAAACATTGTAATAGTCCGTTTTCTGCTCTTTAAGGTTGACTGTTTCTTGCCGAAATGCATCATGGGAATTGTAGTTAACTTATACTTTGAGGTTTTTATCTTCACAGACTTTTTGACTAAAGAATCAGATATTTTCTAACATCGTTGTTTATCTTTTGAGTCATGTGACATCATCTATAGGAACCTTTTTTTAGCTTCAGTCTGGATCTGGATCTCTTTGCTGTTTGTTGACAAAGTGAAATTCAGGACAGGAAGTCACAGCGATGATTGACGAGGTTAATCTGTGTGTAAATGTCACCGCAGGTTTATGTGCTCTGTGTGTGTGTGTGTGTGTGTGTGTGTGTGTTGAGCCTGTACACACATCCAGAGTGTGTGTGTCAGATTTCACAGAGCTGTGTGACGAGCTGCTTCAGTTTGTGTGTTATAATCACCTCCTGACATTTATTCAGCTCGTTCAGCAGAGTAAACAAACACACACACACACACACACACACACACACACAGAGAGAGTCCTGGGTGAAGCTGTTGGTGTATCTGGGATATCTGGGAGCACCGGGGGGGTAGAGGGGGGGGGGGGTGCAGGGATGTAATGAAGCATGAAGTAACGCTGTGATAACCTCATTATTCTCCACCGCTCAATCCAAAATACTCTGCCAGAAACACCGGCTACCGAAGCAGCGGAGAGCGAGAGAGTCGATGGGTTAAATCGTGCATGCAGAGTGGAAATCTGAGTGTGTGTGTGTGTGTGTGTGTGTGTGTGTGTGTGTGTGTGTGTGTGTGTGTGTGTGTTGCCGTTACCCTGTTTTTGGTTGGAAATGCTTGTTTGCCCAAAGAACTGTGCAACTGATTTTCATTTATCGATGAATCTGTCAGTTATTTACTTCTTTAATTAGTCGTTCGGTTTATAAAATGTTAGAAAACGATGTGAAACACTGTTTTTATATTTTTCTACTAACCTGAGTCTAAAGGTTGATATATCTTATTTCTTCGCTGTTATTAGTCTTTGGAGCTGTTTCTTATCCAACTAACATAACCTTGTGATGTGTTTTTAATAGTTTATTATGAGATGTATCAGGCTTGAGATACACACATGATACTTGGTTTGGATCCAAACATGAAGACAAATATAGAAAATCAGCAGAATGATCCTTTAACCCTTTACATACTGTTCATATTCTGACTCATAATTATTATCTACACCCATTCACATTCATAAATTAACCATCAGTCATTAATAAATGTTTGATTAATGTTTTTGTTTGATTCACAATCACTATTTTAATGGTCCAGGAGAACTTTTTATAGAATATGAAGAAGACAGCAACATGTTTTAACCCTCGAGTCCAGGAAGGAAGGGAGGAAGAAGGAAGGATGGAAGGGAGGGAGAAGGAAGCAAAGGAGGAAGGAAGGGAGGAAGAAGGGAGGAAAGGAGGGAGGAAAGGAGGGAGGAAGGAAGGAATGAAAGGAGGGAGGAAGGAAGGAAGGAAGGTAGGAGGGAGGAAATAAGGAAGGACTGAGAGAGGGAAGGAGGGAGGGAGGGTTAAATGAAAAGAGGAAGGAAGGAAAGAAGGACAGAGGAAAGAAGGAAGGGAGGAAGGTAGGGGGGGAAAGAGAGAGAGAAGGAGGGAGGGAGGGAGGAAGGAAGGAGGGAAGGAAAGAATGAGGGAGGGAAGAAGGAAGAAGGGGGATGGAGGAAGGAATGGAGGAAAGAGAGAAGGAGGAAGGACAGATGGATGGAAGGAAGGAAGGAACAGTCAAAACAGAAGGGGTCAATTTGACCCGGGAGGACGACATGAGTTTTATAAGCACAGATCAAACTTGTACATTTGTATATTTAGAAATGTATATCAGCTGGACAAACATTGTTTGTATTAATTTTATTTCCATTTTTGTAAACTGTGGGTCACATAAGGAAAAGTCGAGCTAAAAGAAATGTGTATATGGTGTTTTTACAGCTCTCAAATGTAAAAACAAAATGGGTCAAAGTTGACCCGGAACAATATGTAAAGGGTTAAAATTGAGTTTATAATCATAAAGGACATTTAAGAAGCTTTAACCAGACATTTTTTAGCTTTTTTTCCCATTAAAAAATGACTTAAAACAAAGAATCAATCATCAGAATAATTGCCAGTTAATTTCCTGTTTTAGAATATTAAAAAAAGCAATTAGATGTTAGATATTAATGAGGTAAAAGTTTGAAAACAGGATTAATTAATGACCATAAATCACAAACATTCAGTGTGTTTTTTTGTTGTCTTTGTGGCTCATCTGCCTCCCACTCAGCAGCTCTTTGACTTTGACTGGAAACATTCACTTATCCGCCTCTTTGCTGTTTTTACCACATCTAATATTTGGATAAACCTGTATATTTGTCAGTGTTGTTTAGTCTCACCTTAAAGCCTCCTGCCTCCTTTTTCATTACTGAAGTGTAGTTGAAGCTTTTTAACCTCCTTCACCTCCAACCGAAGCCAGATTCTCTCCCAAAGTCCCCGAACTCATCTGAGAATCTTTTTCATCTCTGCTCCTCCCTCTCAGCAGCAGCTGCACTGACGACGACTCAAACCTCAAATCCATCCCATCATCTAACCGGCTTTCACACCCCAAAAAAAGCAAAACGTGTGGAGAATATTACCACAAATAAAAAACCTGCAGCAAGGAAAGTGGGGGAAAAAACATGTGGTTATTCTGTCGTATTCTGATGTTAAACATGAGAAAAAGTCTTAAAAATTAACATCAGAGTGTCCTGATTCCATCTGCGATCCGATTCTGGGGGCAAAAAGTCAGTAAAACATCGTAGCTTTAGTTAAATGACTCTTTTCTGTATTAAAGTCAGTGATTTACTGTCATTTATATTTTGTTCTGATGTTGGATAATAAACACGATCAAAGTTCTGAAACTAGAGCTGAACGTATGTAGGATGTTCCGGAATCTTTGGTTGCTAAGGCGGTCGCTAAGGTGGTTGCTAAGGCGGTCGCAAAGGGGGGCCTTAAAGAGACAGGAGCTAGAACGGCCTGTTTCAGACAGAGACTGTTCCGGAATCTTTGGTTGCTAAGGTGGTTGCTAAGGCGTCTCCACTCTCATATCAGATGTGATTCAGCTCCAACATGTACGGATGTGATTTGAGAAGTTGAACATTTGGAGTAAAGAAGGAGAAAAAGAAGTGAAATCCTGCTACTATAGTTAGTTTATGTAGAAGCTTCCTGAAGCCGACCAATCAGAGCAGAGTGGGCTCAGCAGGAGGGGGGGGGGGTTCTTAAAGAGACAGGAGCTAAAACAGCCTGTTAATAGAAAGAGGCTGAACTGAGCGGCTGCATAAAGGACCAGTAGAAGATAAATAAGGAGTTTTTAACTGGAAATCATGTAAAGATATTCCAGTAGAGACACAGAATATTAATATAGAGATGGAGATGTGGAGGATATGTTGTCTTTAAATAAATCTTTATGAGAACGACTGGCACCAACAGACAAACAATCAATCTCTGTCTTACTTTTGTCACTATAACTCACTAAGATGACTCTTTAAATGACAACAGACTGTCTTGAACTGCATTTAAAACTAATAAACAGGTTTCTTCTTTTCTCAAAATAAGCACATAATACATACAAACAGATGATGTGAGCTTCAGTGCTAATTAGCAGCTTTATGAAACCACCTCGTTGTCTTCTTGCTCTACTTCAGATCGTCCTTCTTGACATATTCAATTATTTTGCACCTTTATCAAATGTGCCGCACCTGCACTTTGATCACATGATGCGTCCTCCTGACAGTCGCCTCACGTCTCACAGCGTTGACAGTCAGACCTCCTCTGCAGGTAGAGACAGCTGCTGTTTGGCTTTCAGCACAGAGTGAATCATGTTTGTGTTTGTGATGAAGTCACTTTAATTTAAAGTCAGATGTTTCCTTTTAAACTGTGAGGAGTTGATGTTCTGTCGGCGGTCTGTGGAGAGTCGAGGACGTCTTTCATACTAGACTGAAGTTATTGTGAGGTAGATTTGATCAGCAGCTTTATATAAATCAACATAAAGAAAATATGCTTCTCTGTCAAGTTTAATAACTTAAAAAACATCTTACACTAATTACGATTATTAAAATTGTGCATTAGATTGTGAAGCTGTTGTCAATCTGTTGGACTGAGTGATAAAACTTGTATAGCTGCATTTTCAATCATGTCACAGATGAATCTAAAACCAACTTTAATGTATAAATGTGCCAATACAAAATAAGAGATATATGTATTATTATTATTATATAATGTAGAACTATGAGATTAGATTATTCCTACAGAACCATTCAGCCAAAGGAGGCATAAAAAATAAGCTAAAAAATAGAGTAAGACAGTGTAAATCATGCAGTTATAGCGCTGAGTGAGATATGAATAAATAGTCCTACATTTGATTTAAGGTATAAATAACACAAAGGGTTTGATTTAAAGGAGCTGAGAGTTTGTTCATTTGTGTGAAACATAAAAACTGAGAAGAAGAAGAAGATGGATGATCTGATCTTTCTTTTAGAGATGATATAACTTAAAACACAACATGTTCTCAGTCAGTATGTTTACATGCATCGTATCAGACATAGTTTGGACTTTTAAAATGCTTGTAAAACACCTTTAGTCCGATCTACATCAGACCTTCTTCGGACCATAACGGACATCTCAACATCGGATAAGAACACCTAGATAATTCGTTCATAGTCGGCATTTTAACGTCATGTAAACTCAGCTAACGTATCTAAGTCGGATTTTGCATTCTGCACATGCTCGAGAATTTCCGCTGTGGCTTTCACCCGGAAGTGAAAGATCCGTTGTTCTTTTTATGCATTATTAGAAGGAAAATAATGCAGGAAATGAACGCTACTGTAGCATCGTCCGTCTCCTCGTACTCCATCTTTGTTTGAATGCTGTCAGATAATTTGTTGTTGTTGTTGCTGTTAAGTAGAGATCAACAGGAAGTGGCTGTTTGTTGAGAGGTCAACAGGAAGTGGCTGTTTGTTGAGAGGTCAACAGGAAGTGGCTGTTTGTTGAGAGGTCAACAGGAAGTGGCTCTTTGTTGAGAGGGCTACAGCGCCACATAGCGTAACGGAGTCAGCCATGCTCCGGCTCCATTTATCCGATTCTCTGAACGGCACGTATACTCAGACAAGTGATCCGGTCTTATGCATCTTCATCTGATACGATCAGAAATTCGAATTTTTTGCTGCATGTAAACGTACTGACTCTGCATGTTTGACTTTATGCTGCTGTTTGTCTGACAGCGTTCAAGCTCAAAGTGTTGCAGAACAACATCAGATTCATTTAAAAGCTGCATGGACTTTAGATTCAGCTGCAATTTAACATAGACTCAAGTTTTATTTGTTTTAGGCAGAAAAAAAGCTCATAATCACATAATTTCTCCTCCATGCATGTGTGAACACTTAAAAAAACAAAAAAAACCCTCCAAGAATCCATTTCAGCTGGTCCAGGAACACATAATCAACTTATCCTGCAGAAATATGTGTGTGTGTGTGTGTGTGTGTGTGTGTGTGTGTGTGTGTGTGTGTTGTGTTAAACTGAGCTTCTCTTTAATCTGTTAACACGATAAAGAAAAACCAGATTCCTCCTCTCAGAAAATCTTCTCACTGCTGTAAGAACGAAATAATCAGATTACTGAAGTGCTCCTGATTCTGTTTACTGTCAACTCTGAGGGAAGAAAAGAAAACCTCAGTCACACTGGGCAGGGTTGTGTTTGGGTATGTGGGGGGGGGGGGTGGCTGTCCCCCCACCCCCCCACCCCCCCCCCCCACCCCCCCCGGAGCTGCTTTTAATATCTGCTATTGTTTCACACTACAAGCCAATCTGGCGATGCTCCTGCAGCCATCAGAGAGCCGTTAGCACACAAACAACAGCAGCACTCCCGCTATCAGCCGCAGTAAAAACAGCAACAGACCTCCCATGGTTTAGCATGACTTCACCCCCCATCCCCCCTCCACCTCCCCCCAACCTCCCACCCACCCGCGTCCTCCTTGATGTGGATGCAGATTAGACTGTCGGTTTGTCACAGGCTCTGGCTCAGATCGGGTTTTTCTGACAGGCGTCACGTCGCCTCCCTCTGTTCTGTACGGCGGCAGAGACGAGCCACCATCTGGACCGAGGGCAGCGATCGCCAGGGAGGATGAAATGAAGACAAGACTCTCTTTTTTTTTTTGTTGAGGTTATTTTCCCTCCTCGCCTCTCTCCTCCCATCTGCCTCTCTGCTGCCCTCCGTCCCTCCGGAGCCTCTCTTTGCAGTGTCAGCTTCCCAAAAGTCGACTCTTAATAAACTCGGTACTGTTTATTAATCTGTCTGACTGCGACTCTGCTTCACCGAAAACCTTTTTAAATTCACTGTTCTTACCATTAAAACCAGTTTAATGAAGTGAACTGTAATGGAAACTTCTCTCTGTGTCATGCAAAGTAAATTAAACATGTTGGTTCTGGTTCATTATCTGGAAGCTGCTGCATGATGCACTGGAAGTTAATTGGTAGCAACAACGATCGCGTCTGCTTTTGGATTTTTAGAGCTGCGAATAAAAGTTGATTTCACTATTGATTTATTTAATCAGTAAGAAGTTGTTTTGTCTCTAAAATATCAGAAAATTTGGTCACAACTTCCTACCAGGCGAGGAGTTCTGGTCCTCTGAAATGATGCCAACGCGGAAGTAACTTAAAACTGCATTCTATCAAAAGGCCACCAGGGGGCGACCGTTTTGGTGTCAAAAGGACTTCCGTCTCTATACAAGTCAATGGAGAATTCACCAACTTCTCACTTGATTTCTAACCTCAGTAAACGTTTTCAAAATGTGTTTATGGTCTCAATCGCTAGTTTAAAGCCTTCTTCAATGCAGTATGATGTTCATTTGGGACATTTTGGCCTCCCTGATTTTATATGTGACGATAAAGCAGGGTATGCATTAGGGCGTGGCTACGTGGTGATTGACAGGTTGATTGGTTCACAGGTTCAGGAGGGCGCCTCATGCTCCTCCTGATGCCCATATAAGTAGAATCCATGTTTTTATTTTTCCCGGCATGCACATGAAATATACAAGATGGCGCTGCTCAGATCCGATACTATTGGCCTCCGAGCAGCAGTCCACAAACCAATGGGTGACGTCACGGATGTTACGTCCATTTCTTATATACAGTCAATGAATATGACCCGTCTTCAGTGTTTGACAGTTGAAGCACGATGCAGAAAAACCACATTGATAAACATTTATTAATTATGACAACAAAAACATCTTTTTAAAAAAACAGGATCTCTAGAGTCTAGCCGATTAGTTTATTGGTGACAGCTTTGAGTTTCTCTGTCGGCTGTTTGATGGATTTCTGTATTGATCTTCTGTTGTTTGATACTCTGCTCCCACAGCTGCACAGTTTGTCATTTTAATAGATTTTTTATTTTATTATTATTATTATCTTTATTTTCTGCTGATTTTTAATCTCTGCGGTCCTGTCATACTCTGTCATCTCTTACCTGTTATATTTATATATTTCTTTCTCTCTCTTTTCACAGACTTTGGATTTTCTCTCTGAGCTTCTCGTTGACTGAAGAGCTTCTCCGTCGCTTCCCATCATCAGTTTTTTTTTTACCACACTGGGATTTACATCTGCCAATCTGGTAAGGAACAAATGCTTCTCTTTCTTTTTTTCTCTCTCTCTCTCTTTGCTTCTTTCTCTTCCGCTGTGAATGTGCGTAGGAGTGTGTGGATGCTGTGTGGAAACAGTAACGGGGATCAGTGTGTGTCTGGATCCACACAGGAGGAATAAAAAGCTGATCTGATGATTTATGTGACATGAAAATGAGATTTAAGTGCTGCGTCATCAAGAGTTTAACATCATAAAACTCTTAAAACATCCAATCTTAACACAAATGCATCTACTGATTACGCTCCTGTGTTAATTGGCAGCTCAGGGAATTAAGCTCTTTCTTTATCCCAAAAGATTTTCTGTGTTTTTTGGTGTTTTTTTTTTACTTCCTCTTCTCCTCGAGGAGTTGTGGAAAGCTGCAGTGGAAATTATTAATGTCTCCTTGAAGCATTTTTGGGTTCAAATTTAGCACAGTAGCTAGCAGGAGTCTCATAATGAGGAAGGAGTAAAGCTCTAAAGAAATATATTATGGACGGATCAATACTGCAATACATGCTTGCTTTTTTTTTTTTTTTTTACAATATTCAAAGACTCGTTATTATGAGCAGTTCATGCATTATTTCCAGCCTCCTACACACTATCTGAAGTCTTTGTCAGGGACTGAAGGAGGTCAGGTGGTTGTTGAAATATCGGAGCCAATCAGAGCTTCGTTGGCAACAGCAGAACCAGACAAATAATACAAATAACAACTAAATCAACATATTTCATCAACATTTATGCTTTTAACCCTCCTGTTGTCCTCGAGGCAAGGAAGGGAGGGAGGAAGAAGGAAGGAAAGGAGGAAGAAGGAAGGAAGGGAGGGAGGGAGGAAGGAAGATTTGAAGGGAGGAAGAAGGGAGGGAGGAAGGAAGGATGGAAGGGAGGAAAGGAGGAAGGAAGGGAGGAAGGAAGGAAGGGAGGAAGAAGGAAGGAAAGAAGGGAGGGAGGAAGGAAGGAAACGAGGAAGAAGGAAGGAAAGGAGGGAGGGTAGGTAGGAGAGAGGGAGGAAAGCAGGAAGGAAGGATAAGAGGAAGGGAGGAAAGAAGGAAGGGAGGAAGGTAGGGGAAAAAAGAAAGAGAGGAGGGAGGAAGGAAGGACGGACAGAAGGAAGAAAGGGGGATGGAGGAAGGAAAGAAGGAAGGGAGGGAGAGAGAGGAAATAAATAAAGAGAGAAGGGAGGAGGAAGGAAGGGAGGAAAGAGGAAACAGTCAAAACAGACGGGGTCAATTTGACCCGGGTGGACGTTTATCGTTAGTTTTGTATCATTGGGATGAACAGAGAACGGCCTTTGGAGAAGAAAATATCAGAAATGTTCCTTTTATCTTCGGCTAGCTGGTGTTTTTTTGGCGGGTGGATGGTGGTGGTGGGAGGGGGAGCGGGGTTTGTGTTTGATTGACAGCAGCTACCAGTGTTTCACCCTATGAATGGAGACAAAGTAAACTGCTGTATAAGGCTGGGTATCGTTTAAAAAATGACGATACCAGAACCAGAACCCATCCAACTACCTTTATAAAGTGATACTGGTACTTCATTCGATACCTATCATGTGAATAGAAGCCACCACTCCTCCACATCTGAATTATTTTTTACACAAATGCATTTTGAAAGTCAGAAATGATGAATATTTAACGCTTGCATTGATTGGCTGTGAGCAAGTCCGTATAAATAGTCATATTTTTTTAGCTCTGGATGCAAAAAGGATCGATTGCAGCTTTGATTGACGGGAGATGTTTTGATACTTGGAATTGATTTATTTCGGTCGATACTCAAAGGTATGGAGTACTGCTGTGGCTCAGTCATGGAAATAGAGCGAGTCACTAACAGAGATTTTGAAGAGAAACGACCAAACCAGCATCTAGCAGCATGTGATTAACCATCTATCCTGCTAACTCACATAGAGGTGCACTTTTCCCGGGTTAATGTTTGTTTTTGTTGCTCATTCAACAAGTTAAGCTGCAGGACAGGATGTGTGTTCATGTTTGTATAAGTCAGATAAGAAGGAGAATAAACAGGAAAGCTGATGTGGGTTGTTGTTGTTCAGAGTCTTGTGTTGAGTATCAGGATGCAGTCAGGCTCAGTGTGACTTTCTGCTCTGACTGAGATACAACGACTTGTTATAGATGTGATTTGCTTACATGGAGAAAAGTGTTTTATTGAATTAATGTCAAACAAGAGGAGCAACATTGTGAAATCAAAGAGTTGAAAATATAACAATGTCAGACAGATAATAATACATCACACCTTTATCACTCTACTATTATCAGACGCCCGATCAGCTGTCAGGTGGCTGTTTTTCGTGCTTTTTAATAAAAATGTCACCAACTGTGATATTTGCAGGAAGACTGAACAGATTTGCTCAAACATACAGACTCACCTCAGACTTCAGTGATGGACGATGTCCTTAAAGAAGAGTTTTAGTTCTTAAATCTGTTAAATCATAAAAGAGACTGTTTCTAGGTGTGTAACCTTTGTGTCGTCCTCCCGGGTCAAATTGACCCCGTCTGTTTTACCTGTTCCTTCTTTCCTCCCTTCCTTCCTTCCATATGTCCTTCCTCCCTCCCCCCTTCTCTCTTTCTTTCCTTCCTTCTTTCCTTCCTCCATCCCCTTTTCTTCCTTCCTTCCGTTCCTCTCTTCCTTCTGTCCTTCCTTCCTCCCTCCCTCCCTTCTTCCTTCCTTCCCTTCCTTCCTTTCCTTCCTCCCTCCTTCTCTCTTTCTTTCCTCCCTCTCCCTCCCTCCCTCCTTCCTACCTTCCTTCCATCCTTCCTCCCTCCTTTCCTTCCTTCCTTCCTCCCTCCTTTCCTTCCTTCTTCCTCCGTTCCTTCCATCCTTTCTCCCTCCTTTCCTTCCTTCTTTATCCCTTCCATCCGTCCTTCCTCCCTCCTTTCCTTCCTTCTTCCTCCCTTCCTTCCATCCTTCCTTCCTCCTTTCCATCCTTCCTCCCTCCTTCCTTCCTTCCTCTCTCCCTTCCTTCCATCCTTCCTCCCCTCCTTTCCTTCCTTCCTCTCTCCCTTCCCTCCTTGACTCAAGGACAACAGGAGGGTTAAAATGATCAATATATTAGTTGTTTGACCCTAACTGACCCCCGGTATAGATGCTACTACTCAAGAGTCCTTAACGATTAGATGATGAATCCGTTAGATTAGAGCTGCAACTAATGATTATTTTCATCATTGATTAATCAATTAGTCATGTGGTCTATAAAAATGTTTTAAAAAAGATCATTACTGTTTCCCAACGGCCCAAACTGAAACATCAAACAGCCTCTTTTGTCTTGACCAACAGGCTGCAACCAAAGATAATCATTTTACTGTCGTAGAGGACGAAAGAAACCTGATTTTTTCATTTTATTTTTATTACTTAAAATGATTGACTGATAATCAAAATAGGTTGTGATTGACTCCATCCTTCCTTTTTTCCTTTCTCCCTTACTTCCTTCCTCCATCCTTCCTTCCTTCCTTTCTTTCCTTCCTTCCTCCATCCTTCCTTCCATCTTTCCTTCCTTCCTTCCTCCATCCTTCCTTCCTTCCTTTCCTTCCTCCTTTCCTTCCTTCCTTCCTTCCTTCCATCTTTCCTTCCTTCCTTCCTCCATCCTTCCTTCCTTCCTTTCCTTCCTCCTTTCCTTCCTTCCTTCCTTCCTTCCATCTTTCCTTCCTTCCTTCCTCCATCCTTCCTTCCTTCCTTTCCTTCCTCCTTTCCTTCCTTCCTTCCTTCCATCTTTCCTTCCTTCCTTCCTTCCATCCTTCCTTCCTTCCTTTCCTTCCTTCCTTCCTTCCATCTTTCCTTCCTTCCTTGACTCGAGGACAACAGGAGGGTTAAGAAAAAATGATCAAATATACATAAAATGCTGCCTGTATAACTTTAAAAAAAGAAATCAGCACCTATCAGACAACATATTCGCCGATATCGATATATATCTTTGATAAGCCAATATCAGCCGATATCAGCCGGGCTTTACTCAATATTAACCAAAACTATTAAAGATTAGATTTTAACACTGAGTCCTTTTTTCAAGACCAGAACCACAACATGGAGAATCTGTCAGAGTTGAGACTGAAACTTCACTGCTGCTGATTTATAACTAATAATTAGCGATAAATCAAATGATACAGATCTAAATGATGTGTGGAGTAAGCTGGAGCTGAGAGATGAGATTCTTCTTCTGTGGTTTCTTTACTCGCTCCCTCAACACCAAAACCGCTTCCTATCATCCCTCCTTCAATTTTAAAACATAAACTCCTCTCTGCTGCGTCTCTGCTGGGTTGAAACCAGTGTGTGTGTGACGGCCGCATGAAAAGAAGAAGAAGAAGAAGAAGAAGAAGAAGAAGAAGAAGAAGAAGAAGAAGAAGAAGAAGAAGTTGTTCTTTTTTTGAAGCAGTAGGACTTTGTGTTTCCTTTTGGGTCCTGATGAGATAAAAGAGGCGGGATGCTGCGTCCCTCGTTTTCCCCCCCCCCCCCCCCCCTCCCCCCCGACTGCTGCAGATTATCTCCAGTTTTGGAATAAACGTCCTCTGAAGTCTGTGAAGCACACGAAGATCCACCGGCGTGCTGTCAACTCCGTCAGACGATATCAAACTGCTGGTTGAATTAGCAGCGGGAAGTCTACCTGTGTGTGTATGTGTGTGTGTGTGTGTGTGTGTGTGTGGTGTGTGTGTGTGTGTGTGGGCGGCTTCTGGAGGCATTTTTTAGATATCTTTTAGATGTTTTACACAAACACGTCCTTCTTGATAAATTAGATGATGTTTGGCTCCTGTATGAACCCGTGAACTCCATCTAGCCTCATCCTGATCTGCATTAACTTAAAAAGCCCAGCAGACAGCAGAGATATACAGGTTTAACCTCCTGTGACCCTGCGTCCTCATATAGGGAACATTACATTTTGGGTTTGCTGGACCTCATACTTCATTCTGCTGAACTTTGACCTGTTGACCTCATTCATACATTTTATGTCCCACCTAGTGGTTGCTTGTTTATGCTTCATTACGTTTGTAGTTTGATAAAAATTTGACTAATCTTAATTAGCAGGACCAGTAGAACCATTGCATAATAACCTATAAATCATATATATATAATATTGTAATATAACTCTACTATGATAAACCATCTATCATCTATCATGAGTGAAATTTCAACACTATTATGTCTATTTTTATAGATTATTTTGCACAGAAGCTGCAAATTTGACAACATTCTTCATACTTTGCAAAGTTACTTAGTGGGTCGGATTGAACCCCTTGGCGAGCCGGTTCTGGCCTGCGGGTCGTATGTTTGACTCCCGTGGTGTAAATGATTAAGGTGAAACTAGCGGTTGTGGCACCTCCCCAAATAGGAATGTATGGTATTTGAACTAGTATTACCATGGTAACAGCAACTGTGGCATAAAATGGTCTTAAAATGACAAAAATATCGTTTATCACCATCGTGTGTCTTACATCACCCAAGAAGCTGCTTATGTGTTGGTCAGTGTGTGTGTGTGTGTGTGTGTGTGTGTGCTGTGTGTGTGTGTGTGTGTGTGTGTGTGTGTGTGTGTGTGTGTGTGTGTGAGGGTCCTGTGGTTAAATCACAGTGTAACCCTCCACCTGCTGGGTGCAGAAATGCGACGCCTTGTGACTGATTGATGTGCTCGGCTCGCGGCTGCAGATGACCTGCGAGACTTTTAATGAGATTTTACAAGGTGACAGACGACACACACACACACACACACACACACACACACACACACACACACACACACACACAAACACAGGGAAACACACACACACAGGAAACATTGCACACACACACACGCACACACACACACACACACACACACACAGGGAAAAACACACACACACACACATACACACACACAGAGATACACACACACGCACACACACACAGAGATACACACACACACATACACACACACACACACACATACACACACACACACACACAGACAGGGGAAACACAAACACACAGGGAAGCACACAAACACACACACACACACACAACACACACACACACAGATACACACACACAAACACACACACAGACGCACACAAACACACACACACAAACACAGAAGGTGACCTGACGTGGCCGGAGGGGCTCGCTCTCCCCTCCCTAATCCCCTGACCTCTGACCCCCCCGCTGTGACCGGCCTCTGATTGGCAGATAAACATTACAGGTCATGTGATGTGCTGATAAGGGTCATGTGGACCGCTGGAAGGCTGGGATGTTTAATTAGCTCGTGTTCCCCAGGAGAGGGGGGGGGGGGGGGGGGGGGGGGGGGGGGGGGGGGGGGGGGGGGGGGGGGGGGGGGTGTTGGGGTCTCCTGGGGGCTTAGAGGTGAAATAAAGACCCACATTATGGAGCGAGCACGTGTGAGCGGTCACTGCAGAGCATCTACGCCTCATTATCCTTTATTTAGTGGTTGATCAGTGTTGGTCCGGTTATTATGTTTATGGTTTTTTCTATCATTGTTTTTAGACGTGATGAAACTTTATTTACTGAATTAAGTTCTTGAAATGAATTGAAGAGTAAATTAAGCAACTTCCTGTCGTCTTCCCGGGTCAAATTGACCCCGTCTGTTTTGACTGTTCCTTCTTTCCTCCCTTCCTTCCTTCTCTCTTTCTTTCCTTCCTCTCTCTTTCCTCCCTTACTTCTTTCCTTCCTCATCCCACTTTCTCTTTCCTTCCTTCCTCCCTTCCTCTTTTCCTTTCTCCCTCCCCTCCTACCTTCCTTCTTTCTTTCCTCCTTCTTCCCATACTCCATTTCTATTTCTTTCCTCCCTTACTTCTTTCCTTCCTCCATCCCACTTTCTTTTTCCTTCCTCCTTCCTTACTTTCCTTCCTTCCTCCCTTCCTCCTTCTCTCTTTCTTTCCTCCCACCTTCCCTCCCCCTACTTCTTTCCTCTGTCCTTCTTTCCTTCCTTCCTCCCTTCCTCTTTTCCTTTCTCCCTCCCTCCTACCTTCCTTCTTTCTTTCCTCCTTCTTCCCTACTCCATTTCTATTTCTTTCCTCCCCCTCCTTCTTTCCTTCCTTCCTTCCTTCCTTCCTTCCTTCCTTCCTTCCCTTCCTTCCTTCCTTCCTTCCTTCCTTCTTTCCTCCGTCCTTCCTTCCTACCTTTCCTGCCTTCCTTCCTCCTTCCTTTCCTTCCTTCTTCCTCCCTTCCTTCTTTCCTTCCCTCCATCCCACTTTCTTCTTTCCTTCCCTCCTTCCTTACTTTCCTTCCTCCCTTCCTCCTTCTCTCTTTCTTTCCTCCACCTTCCCTCCCCCTACTTCTTTCCTCTGTCCTTCTTACCTTCCTTCCTCCTTCCTCTTTTCCTTTCTCCTCCCTCCTACCTTCCTTCTTTCTTTCCTCCTTCTTTCCCTTACTCCATTTCTATTTCTTTCTCCCCCTCCCTTCTTTCTTTCCTTTATTCCTCCCTCCCTCCTTCTTCCTTCTTTCCTTCCTTCCTTCCTTCCTTCCTTCCTTCTTTCCTCCGTCCTTCCTTCCTACCTTTCCTGCCTTCCTTCCTCCTTCCTTTCCTTCCTTCTTCCTCCCTTCCTTCTTTTCCTTCCTCCCTTCCCTTTCTTTTCTTCCTCCCTTACTTCCTCCCTCCTTTCCTTCCTTCTTCCTTCCTTCCTTCCTTCCCTCCTTCCTTCCTTCCTTCCTTCTTTCCTCCGTCCTTCCTTCCTACCTTTCCTGCCTTCCTTCCTTTCCTTCCTTCTTCCTCCCTTCCTTCTTTTCCTTCCTCCCTTCCCTTCTTTTCTTTCCTACCTTACTTCCTCCCTCCTTTCCTTCCTTCTTCCTTCCTTCCTTCCTTCCTTCCTTCTTTCCTCCGTCCTTACTTCCTACCTTTCCTGCTTTTCTTCCTCCTTCCTTTCCTTCCTTCTTCCTCCCTTCCTTCTTTTCCTTCCTCCTTCCCTTCTTTTCTTTCCTCCCTTACTTCCTCCCTCCTTTCCTTCCTTCTTCCTCCCTTCCTTCCTCCCTCCTTTCCTTCCTCCGTCCTTCCTTCCTACCTTGCCTGCCTTCCTTCCTCCTTCCTTTCCTTCCTTCTTCCTCCCTTCCTTCTTTTCCTTCCTCCCTTCCCTTCTTTTCTTTCCTCCCTTACTTCCTCCCTCCTTTCCTTCCTTCTTCCTCCCTTCCTTCCTCCCTCCTTTCCTTCCTCCGTCCTTCCTTCCTACCTTGCCTGCCTTCCTTCCTCCTTCCTTTCCTTCCTTCTTCCTCCCTTCCTTCTTTTCCTTCCTCCCTTCCCTTCTTTTCTTTCCTCCCTTACTTCCTCCCTCCTTTCCTTCCTTCTTCCTCCCTTCCTTCCTCCCTCCTTTCCTTCCTCCGTCCTTCCTTCCTACCGTTCCTGCCTTCCTTCCTCCTTCCTTTCCTTCCTTCTTCCTCCCTTCCTTCTTTTCCTTCCTCCCTTCCCTTCTTTTTTTTCCTCCCTTACTTCCTCCCTCCTTTCCTTCCTTCTTCCTCCCTTCCTTCCTTCCTGAAGATTGTCACTGCAGAGCATCTACGCACTCATTATCCTTTATTTAGTGGTTGATCAGTTGGTCCGTTTATTATGTTTATGGGTTTTTTCTATCATTGTTTTTAGACGTGATAAAACTTTATTTACTGAATTAAGTTCTTGAAATGAGGCAATAATATCCCTACAGAGTAAATTAAGCAACTTCCTGTCGTCTTCCCGGGTCAAATTGACCCCGTCTGTTTTTGACTGTTCCTTCTTTCCTCCCTTCCTTCCTTCTTCTCTCTTTCTTTCCTCCCACCTTCCCTCCCCCTACTTCTTTCCTCTGTCCTTCTTTCCTCCCTTCCTTCCTTCCTTCCTTCCTCCATCCCACTTTCTTCTTTCCTTCCCTCCTTCCTTACTTTCCTTCCTCCTTCCTCCTTCTCTCTTTCTTTCCTCCCACCTGTTTTTAGACGTGATACCTAGGCATGGGCCAGTTTACCGGTTTCAAGGTAAACCACGGTATGAAAAAGTCACGGTTTCAAAACCATAAACATTTTCCGTTATACCGTTCCTTTATGAGCGGGTTTTTTTTTTTTTTTTATGTGACGCTTCGTCAGAGAGAAAGTGGAGCGTAAAGTTACCCAAGTTAGCAGGTAGCGCTGCAGGCTGTGTGATGGCTGAAGGAGGCGACCTTTTCCCCCCGTCTGAAAATATATATTAAGTAAAAGAAAAGAAAATATTAAGTAAAAAAAGTAATTAAAAATATTAAAAAAAATATATAATAAATATAAGAAAAAATATAAGAAAAATTTAAAATAGGGGAAATAATTAAAAATAAAATATTAGGTAAAATAAAATAAAAACGTATTTTTTTAATGAGGTAAATAAGTATCATGACCTCATCTCTCTGTGTGATCGTAAATCTAAATCTCAGCGTTGGATTAAATCTGGTCGGATGTTTTTAAAGATTTGATGGAAAATAACGACAAAAATCCCGGCGGTGAGAAAATTCCTTTAAGGTTTCCAGCAGCGCCTCCTCCTCCTCCTCCTCCCTCCCTCCTCCTCCTCCTCCTCCTCCATACCTCCCATGGTGCATTACTGTCTTCCTCCTCATAGAGATCAAATGATGAGCCCCCCCCCCCCCCCCCCTCCCCCCTTTCATTGTGACTGCTGGAGAAATGAAGGAGAGGAGATTGAAAGAGGAGAGGAGGAGGAAAAAGTGACGGAGGAAGATGGAGAGAGACAACATGTGATTGGTACAGTGAAAAGCTCTTATTAATGGATGTCTGCCACACACACACACACACACACACACACACACACACACACACACACACACACTCCTCCAGCTGTCAGAGAGATGAATCTCTGACTGTGAAGAAATGGAGCCGAGGCTCCGCCGGGGAAATGAACTCACAACTATACTTCATCATTTACCTCCACCTTCATCTCTCTCTGTTTGCCCCTCCTCCCTCTTTCTCCCTCTTTCTCTCCCTTTCTCTCTCTATCTATCTTTGCCCCCTCTCTCTTTCTTCTCTTTCTTTCTTTATCTCTCTCTCTTTCTCTCCCTCTCTCTCTCTGTTTATCTCTCTCTCTCTCTCCCCCACTCTCTCTCTCTCTCTCTCTCTCCCCCCACTCTCTCTCTCTCTCTCTCTCTCCCCCTCTCTCTTCCTCCCTCAATCTCTCTCTGTTTATCTTTCTCTCCCTCCCTCTCCCTCTCTCTCTCTCCCCCCT